>NW_026697723.1:0-43510 GCF_030435755.1 Ochotona princeps
TGATGGTGTGTGAAGTTAGTGAGCCAAATGGAGTTGTTCTCCCACAAGAACCACTCGGCTGATCCTTCTTCAATATGCCCTTCACCAACATGCAGTGTTTCCTTGATTGAATTAGCTCTCACACCAATATTTACATCTAGAGCCTTTGCATTGAGGGCTATCTGAAAATGGCTGTGGCACTGAAGTTGCCTGTGAATGTGGAGTTGGTGGCATGTGAAACCCGCATGTGGAGCATTCGTTTGTGTATGATGCTCTACTAGATTCATTCCTAGATAATGCACTCAAAGGGCACTAAGCATAGAGTGTGAAAACTGAGTTTCCTTGAGAGCTGCTTGGAAGCCTGATGGTGTGTGAAGTTAGTGAGCCAAATGGAGTTGTTCTCGCACAAGGACCACTTGGTTGATCCTTCTTCAATATGCCCTTCACCAACATGCAGTGTTTCCTTGATTGAATTAGCTCTCACACCAATATTTGCGTCTAGAGCCTTTGCATTGTGGGCTATCTGAAAACGGCTGTGGCACTGAAGTTGCCTGTGAATGTGGAGTTGGTGACATGTGAAACCCGCATGTGGAGCATTCGTTTGTGTGGGATGCTCACCAAGCTTCATTTCAGTCCTAGGCACTCAAAGGGCACTAAGCATAGAGTGTGAAAACTGAGTTTCCTTGAGAGCTGCTTGGAAGCCTGATGGTGTGTGAAGTTAGTGAGCCAAATGGAGTTGTTCTCCCACAAGAACCACTCGGCTGAACCTTCTTCAATATGCCCTTCACCAACATGCAGTGTTTCCTTGTTTGAATTAGCTCTCACACCAATATTTGCGTCTAGAGCCTTTGCATTGAGGGCTATCTGAAAATAGCTGTTTCGCTGAAGTTGTGTGAAAATGTGGAGTTGGTGGCATGTGAAACCCGCATGTGGAGCATTCTTTTGTGTGGGATGCTCACCAAGTTTCATTTCAGTCCTGGCACACAAGGGGCACTAAGCATACAGTGTGAAAACTGAGTTTCCTTGAGAGCTGCGTGGAGCCTGATGGTGTGTGAAGTTAGTGAGCCAAATGGAGTTGTTCTCCCACAAGAACCACTCGGTTGATCCTTCTTCAATATGCCCTTCACCAACATGCAGTGTTTCCTTGATTGAATTAGCTCTCACACCAATATTTACATCTAGAGGCTTTGCATTGAGGGCTATCTGAAAATGGCTGTGGCATTGAAGTTGCCTGAGAATGTGGAGTTGGTGGCATGTGAAACCCGCATGTGGAGCATTCGTTTGTATGATGCTCTACTAGATTCATTCCTAGATAATGCACTCAAAGGGCACTAAGCATAGAGTGTGAAAACTGAGTTTCCTTGAGAGCTGCTTGGAAGCCTGATGGTGTGTGAAGTTAGTGAGCCAAATGGAGTTGTTCTCCCACAAGAACCACTCGGCTGATCCTTCTTCAATATGCCCTTCACCAACATGCAGTGTTTCCTTGAGTGAACTAGCTCTCACACCAATATTTGCGTCTAGAGCCTTTGCATTGACGGCTATCTGAAAATGGCTGTGGCGCTGAAGTTGTGTGAAAATGTGGAGTTGGTGGCATGTGAAACCCGCATGTGGAGCATTCGTTTGTGTGGGATGCTCACCAAGTTTCATTTCAGTCCTGGCACACAAGGGGCACTAAGCATAGAGTGTGAAAACTGAGTTTCCTTGAGAGTTGCTTGGAAGCCTGATGGTGTGTGAAGTTAGTGAGCCAAACGGAGTTGTTCTCCCACAAGAACCACTCGGCTGATCCTTCTTCAATATGCCCTTCACCAACATGCAGTGTTTCCTTGAATGAATTAGCTCTCACACCAATATTTGCGTCTAGAGCCTTTGCATTGAGGGCTATCTGAAAACGGCTGTGGCACTGAAGTTGCCTGAGAATGTGGAGTTGGTGGCATGTGAAACCCGCATGTGGAGCATTCGTTTGTGTGGGATGCTCTACCAGGTTCTCTCCTAGATAATGCAGTGAAAGGGCACTAAGCATAGAGTGTGAAAACTGAGTTTCCTTGAGAGCTGCTTGGAAGCCTGATGGTGTGTGAAGTTAGTGAGCCAAATGGAGTTGTTCTCCCACAAGAACCACTCGGCTGATCCTTCTTCAATATGCCCTTCACCAACATGCAGTGTTTCCTTGATTGAATTAGCTCTCACACCAATATTTGCGTCTAGAGCCTTTGCATTGAGGGCTATCTGAAAACGGCTGTGGCGCTGAAGTTGCCTGTGAATGTGGAGTTGGTGGCATGTGAAACCCGCATGTGGAGTATTCGTTTGTGTGGGATGCTCACCAAGATTCATTTCAGTCCTAGGCACTCAAAGGGCACTAAGCATAGAGTGTGAAAACTGAGTTTCCTTGAGAGCTGCTTGGAAGCCTGATGGTGTGTGAAGTTAGTGAGCCAAATGGAGTTGTTCTCCCACAAGAACCACTCGGCTGATCCTTCTTCAATATGCCCTTCACCAACATGCAGTGTTTCCTTGATTGAATTAGCTCTCACACCAATATTTGCGTCTAGAGCCTTTGCATTGAGGGCTATCTGAAAACGGCTGTGGCGCTGAAGTTGCCTGTGAATGTGGAGTTGGTGGCATGTGAAACCCGCATGTGGAGCATTCGTTTGTGTGGGATGCTCTACCAGGTTCATTCCTAGATAATGCACTCAAAGGGCACTAAGCATAGAGTGTGAAAACTGAGTTTCCTTGAGAGCTGCTTGGAAGCCTGATGGTGTGTGAAGTTAGTGAGCCAAATGGAAGTTGTTCTCCCACAAGAACCACTCGGCTGATCCTTCTTCAATATGCCCTTCACCAACATGCAGTGTTTCCTTGATTGAATTAGCTCTCACACCAATATTTGCGTCTAGAGCCTTTGCATTGAGGGCTATCTGAAAATGGCTGTGGTACTGAAGTTGCCTGTGAATGTGGAGTTGGTGGCATGTGAAACCCGCATGTGGAGCATTCGTTTGTGTGGGATGCTCACCAAGCTTCATTTCAGTCCTAGGCACTCAAAGGGCACTAAGCATAGAGTGTGAAAACTGAGTTTCCTTGAGAGCTGCTTGGAAGCCTGATGGTGCGTGAAGTTAGTGAGCCAAATGGAGTTGTTCTCGCACAAGGACTACTTGGTTGATCCTTCTTCAATATGCCCTTCACCAACATGCAGTGTTTCCTTGATTGAATTAGCTCTCACACCAATATTTGCGTCTAGAGCCTTTGCATTGAGGGCTATCTGAAAGCGGCTGTGGCACTGAACTTGCCTGTGAATGTGGAGTTGGTGGCATGTGAAACCCGCATGTGGAGCATTCGTTTGTGTGGGATGCTCTACCAGATTCATTCCTAGATAATGCACTCAAAGGGCACTAAGCATAAGAGTGTGAAAACTGAGTTTCCTTGAGAGCTGCTTGGAAGCCTGATGGTGTGTGAAGTTCGTGAGCCAAATGGAGTTGTTCTCCCACAAGGACCACTTGGTTGATCCTTCTTCAATATGCCCTTCACCAACATGCAGTGTTTCCTTGATTGAATTAGCTCTCACACCAATATTTGCGTCTAGAGCCTTTGCATTGAGGGCTATCTGAAAACGGCTGTGGCGCTGAAGTTGCCTGTGAATGTGGAGTTGGTGGCATGTGAAACCCGCATGTGGAGCATTCGTTTGTGTGGGATGCTCACCAAGCTTCATTTGAGTACAAGGCACTCAAAGGGCACTAAGCATAGAGTGTGAAAACTGAGTTTCCTTGAGAGCTGCTTGGAAGCCTGATGGTGTGTGAAGTTAGTGAGCCAAATGGAGTTGTTCTCCAACAAGAACCACTCGGCTGATCCTTCTTCAATATGCCCTTCACCAACATGCAGTGTTTCCTTGATTGAATTAGCTCTCACACCAATATTTGCGTCTAGAGCCTTTTCATTGAGGGCTATCTGAAAACGGCTATGGCGCTGAAGTTGTGTGAAAATGTGGAGTTGGTGGCATGTGAAACCCGCATGTGGAGCATTCGTTTGTGTGGGATGCTCTACCAGGTTCATTCCTAGATAATGCAGTGAAAGGGCACTAAGCATAGAGTGTGAAAACTGAGTTTCCTTGAGAGCTGCTTGGAAGCCTGATGGTGTGTGAAGTCAGTGAGCCAAATAGAGTTGTTCTCCCACAAGAACCACTCGGCTGATCCTTCTTCAATATGCCCTTCACCAACATGCAGTGTTTCCTTGATTGAATTAGCTCTCACACCAATATTTACATCTAGAGGCTTTGCATTGAGGGCTATCTGAAAATGGCTGTGGCACTGAAGTTGCCTGAGAATGTGGAGTTGGTGGCATGTGAAACCCGCATGTGGAGCATTCGTTTGTGTATGATGCTCTACTAGATTCATTCCTAGATAATGCACTCAAAGGGCACTAAGCATAGAGTGTGAAAACTGAGTTTCCTTGAGAGCTGCTTGGAAGCCTGATGGTGTGTGAAGTTAGTGAGCCAAATGGAGTTGTTCCCGCACAAGGACCACTTGGTTGATCCTTCTTCAATATGCCCTTCACCAACATGCAGTGTTTCCTTGATTGAATTAGCTCTCACACCAATATTTGCGTCTAGAGCCTTTGCATTGAGGGCTATCTGAAAACGGCTGTGGCACTGAAGTTGCCTGTGAATGTGGAGTTGGTGACATGTGAAACCCGCATGTGGAGCATTCGTTTGTGTGGGATGCTCACCAAGCTTCATTTCAGTCCTAGGCACTCAAAGGGCACTAAGCATAGAGTGTGAAAACTGAGTTTCCTTGAGAGCTGCGTGGAGCCTGATGGTGTGTGAAGTTAGTGAGCCAAATGGAGTTGTTCTCCCACAAGAACCACTCGGCTGATACTTCTTCAATATGCCCTTCACCAACATGCAGTGCTTCCTTGATTGAATTAGCTCTCACACCAATATTTGCGTCTAGAGCCTTTGCATTGAGGGCTATCTGAAAACGGCTGTGGCGCTGAAGTTGCCTGAGAATGTGGAGTTGCTGGCATGTGAAACCCGCATGTGGAGCATTCGTTTGTGTGGGATGCTCTAACAGATTCAATCCTAGATAATGCACTCAAAGGGCACTAAGCATAGAGTGTGAAAACTGAGTTTCCTTGAGAGCTGCTTGGAAGCCTGATGGTGTGTGAAGTTAGTGAGCCAAATGAGTTGTTCTCCCACAAGAACCACTCGGCTGATCCTTCTTCAATATGCCTTTAACCAACATGCAGTGTTTCCTTGATTGAATTAGCTCTCACACCAATATTTGCGTCTAGAGCCTTTGCATTGAGGGCTATCTGAAAACGGCTGTGGCGCTGAAGTTGCCTGAGAATGTGGAGTTGGTGGCATGTGAAACCCGCATGTGGAGCATTCGTTTGTGTGGGATGCTCTATCAGATTCAATCCTAGATAATGTACTCAAAGGGCACTAAGCATAGAGTGTGAAAACTGAGTTTCCTTGAGAGCTGCTTGGAAGCCTGATGGTGTGTGAAGTTAGTGAGCCAAATGGAGTTGTTCTCCCACAAGAACCACTCGGCTGATCCTTCTTCAATATGCCTTTCGCCAACATGCAGTGTTTCCTTGATTGAATTAGCTCTCACACCAATATTTGCGTCTAGAGCCTTTGCATTGAGGGCTATCTGAAAACGGCTGTGGCGCTGAAGTTGAATGTGAATGTGGAGTTGGTGGCATGTGAAACCCGCATGTGGAGCATTCGTTCTTGTGGGATGCTCTACCAAGCTTCATTTGAGTCGTAGGAACTCAAAGGGCACTAAGCATAGAGTGTGAAAACTGAGTTTAATTGAGAGCTGCTTGGAAGCCTGATGATGTGTGAAGTTAGTGAGCCAAATGGAGTTGTTCTCGCACAAGGACCACTTTGTTGATCCTTCTTCAATATGCCCTTCACCAACATGCAGTGTTTCCTTGATTGAATTAGCTCTCACACCAATATTTGCGTCTAGAGCCTTTGCATTGAGGGCTATCTGAAAACGGCTGTGGCGCTGAAGTTGCCTGTGAATGTGGAGTTGGTGGCATGTGAAACCCGCATGTGGAGCATTCGTTTGTGTGGGATGCTCACCAAGCTTCATTTCAGTCCTAGGCACTCAAAGGCCGCTAAGCATAGAGTGTGAAAACTGAGTTTCCTTGAGAGCTGCTTGGAAGCCTGATGGTGTGTGAAGTTAGTGAGCCAAATGGAGTTGTTCTCCCACAAGAACCACTCGGCTGATCCTTCTTCAATATGCCCTTCACCAACATGCAGTGTTTCCTTGATTGAATTAGCTCTCACACCAATATTTGCGTCTAGAGCCTTTGCATTGAGGGCTATCTGAAAACGGCTGTGGCGCTGAAGTTGCCTGAGAATGTGGAGTTGGTGGCATGTGAAACCCGCATGTGGAGCATTCGTTTGTGTGGGATGCTCTACCAGATTCATTCCTAGATAATGCACTCAAAGGGCACTAAGCATAGAGTGTGAAAACTGAGTTTCCTTGAGAGCTGCTTGGAAGCCTGATGGTGTGTGAAGTTCGTGAGCCAAATGGAGTTGTTCTTGCACAAGGACCACTTTGTTGATCCTTCTTCAATATGCCCTTCACCAACATGCAGTGTTTCCTTGATTGAATTAGCTCTCACACCAATATTTGCGTCTAGAGCCTTTGCATTGAGGGCTATCTGAAAACGGCTGTGGCGCTGAAGTTGCCTGTGAATGTGGAGTTGGTGGCATGTGAAACCCGCATGTGGAGCATTCGTTTGTGTGGGATGCTCACCAAGCTTCATTTGAGTACAAGGCACTCAAAGGGCACTAAGCATAGAGTGTGAAAACTGAGTTTCCTTGAGAGCTGCTTGGAAGCCTGATGGTGTGTGAAGTTAGTGAGCCAAATGGAGTTGTTCTCCAACAAGAACCACTCGGCTGATCCTTCTTCAATATGCCCTTCACCAACATGCAGTGTTTCCTTGATTGAATTAGCTCTCACACCAATATTTGCGTCTAGAGCCTTTTCATTGAGGGCTATCTGAAAACGGCTATGGCGCTGAAGTTGTGTGAAAATGTGGAGTTGGTGGCATGTGAAACCCGCATGTGGAGCATTCGTTTGTGTGGGATGCTCACCAAGTTTCATTTCAGTCCTGGCACACAAGGGGCACTAAGCATAGAGTGTGAAAACTGAGTTTCCTTGAGAGCTGCTTGGAGCCTGATGGTGTGTGAAGTTCGTGAGCCAAATGGAGTTGTTCTCCCACAAGAACCACTCGGCTGATCCTTCTTCAATATGCCCTTCACCAACATGCAGTGTTTCCTTGATTGAATTAGCTCTCACACCAATATTTACATCTAGAGCCTTTGCATTGAGGGCTATCTGAAAATGGCTGTGGCACTGAAGTTGCCTGAGAATGTGGAGTTGGTGGCATGTGAAACCCGCATGTGGAGCATTCGTTTGTGTATGATGCTCTACTAGATTCATTCCTAGATAATGCACTCAAAGGGCACTAAGCATAGAGTGTGAAAACTGAGTTTCCTTGAGAGCTGCTTGGAAGCCTGATGGTGTGTGAAGTTAGTGAGCCAAATGGAGTTGTTCTCGCACAAGGACCACTTGGTTGATCCTTCTTCAATATGCCCTTCACCAACATGCAGTGTTTCCTTGATTGAATTAGCTCTCACACCAATATTTGCGTCTAGAGCCTTTGCATTGTGGGCTATCTGAAAACGGCTGTGGCACTGAAGTTGCCTGTGAATGTGGAGTTGGTGACATGTGAAACCCGCATGTGGAGCATTCGTTTGTGTGGGATGCTCACCAAGCTTCATTTCAGTCCTAGGCACTCAAAGGGCACTAAGCATAGAGTGTGAAAACTGAGTTTCCTTGAGAGCTGCTTGGAAGCCTGATGGTGTGTGAAGTTAGTGAGCCAAATGGAGTTGTTCTCCCACAAGAACCACTCGGCTGAACCTTCTTCAATATGCCCTTCACCAACATGCAGTGTTTCCTTGTTTGAATTAGCTCTCACACCAATATTTGCGTCTAGAGCCTTTGCATTGAGGGCTATCTGAAAATAGCTGTTTCGCTGAAGTTGTGTGAAAATGTGGAGTTGGTGGCATGTGAAACCCGCATGTGGAGCATTCTTTTGTGTGGGATGCTCACCAAGTTTCATTTCAGTCCTGGCACACAAGGGGCACTAAGCATAGAGTGTGAAAACTGAGTTTCCTTGAGAGCTGCGTGGAGCCTGATGGTGTGTGAAGTTAGTGAGCCAAATGGAGTTGTTCTCCCACAAGAACCACTCGGTTGATCCTTCTTCAATATGCCCTTCACCAACATGCAGTGTTTCCTTGATTGAATTAGCTCTCACACCAATATTTACATCTAGAGGCTTTGCATTGAGGGCTATCTGAAAATGGCTGTGGCATTGAAGTTGCCTGAGAATGTGGAGTTGGTGGCATGTGAAACCCGCATGTGGAGCATTCGTTTGTATGATGCTCTACTAGATTCATTCCTAGATAATGCACTCAAAGGGCACTAAGCATAGAGTGTGAAAACTGAGTTTCCTTGAGAGCTGCTTGGAAGCCTGATGGTGTGTGAAGTTAGTGAGCCAAATGGAGTTGTTCTCCCACAAGAACCACTCGGCTGATCCTTCTTCAATATGCCCTTCACCAACATGCAGTGTTTCCTTGAGTGAACTAGCTCTCACACCAATATTTGCGTCTAGAGCCTTTGCATTGACGGCTATCTGAAAATGGCTGTGGCGCTGAAGTTGTGTGAAAATGTGGAGTTGGTGGCATGTGAAACCCGCATGTGGAGCATTCGTTTGTGTGGGATGCTCACCAAGTTTCATTTCAGTCCTGGCACACAAGGGGCACTAAGCATAGAGTGTGAAAACTGAGTTTCCTTGAGAGTTGCTTGGAAGCCTGATGGTGTGTGAAGTTAGTGAGCCAAACGGAGTTGTTCTCCCACAAGAACCACTCTGCTGATCCTTCTTCAATATGCCCTTCACCAACATGCAGTGTTTCCTTGATTGAATTAGCTCTCACACCAATATTTGCGTCTAGAGCCTTTGCATTGAGGGCTATCTGAAAACGGCTGTGGCACTGAAGTTGCCTGAGAATGTGGAGTTGGTGGCATGTGAAACCCGCATGTGGAGCATTCGTTTGTGTGGGATGCTCTACCAGGTTCTCTCCTAGATAATGCAGTGAAAGGGCACTAAGCATAGAGTGTGAAAACTGAGTTTCCTTGAGAGCTGCTTGGAAGCCTGATGGTGTGTGAAGTTAGTGAGCCAAATGGAGTTGTTCTCCCACAAGAACCACTCGGCTGATTCTTCTTCAATATGACCTTCACCAACATGCAGTGTTTCCTTGATTGAATTAGCTCTCACACCAATATTTGCGTCTAGAGCCTTTGCATTGAGGGCTATCTGAAAACGGCTGTGGCGCTGAAGTTGCCTGTGAATGTGGAGTTGGTGGCATGTGAAACCCGCATGTGGAGCATTCGTTTGTGTGGGATGCTCACCAAGCTTCATATGAGTACAAGGCACTCAAAGGGCACTAAGCATAGAGTGTGAAAACTGAGTTTCCTTGAGAGCTGCTTGGAAGCCTGATGGTGTGTGAAGTTCGTGAGCCAAATGGAGTTGTTCTTGCACAAGGACCACTTTGTTGATCCTTCTTCAATTTGCCCTTCACCAACATGCAGTGTTTCCTTGATTGAATTAGCTCTCACACCAATATTTGCGTCTAGAGCCTTTGCATTGAGGGCTATCTGAAAACGGCTGTGGCGCTGAAGTTGCCTGTGAATGTGGAGTTGGTGGCATGTGAAACCCGCATGTGGAGCATTCGTTTGTGTGGGATGCTCACCAAGCTTCATTTGAGTACAAGGCACTCAAAGGGCACTAAGCATAGAGTGTGAAAACTGAGTTTCCTTGAGAGCTGCTTGGAAGCCTGATGGTGTGTGAAGTTAGTGAGCCAAATGGAGTTGTTCTCCAACAAGAACCACTCGGCTGATCCTTCTTCAATATGCCCTTCACCAACATGCAGTGTTTCCTTGATTGAATTAGCTCTCACACCAATATTTGCGTTTAGAGCCTTTGCATTGAGGGCTATCTGAAAACGGCTATGGCGCTGAAGTTGTGTGAAAATGTGGAGTTGGTGGCATGTGAAACCCGCATGTGGAGCATTCGTTTGTGTGGGATGCTCTACCAGGTTCATTCCTAGATAATGCACTCAAAGGGCACTAATCATAGAGTGTGAAAACTGAGTTTCCTTGAGAGCTGCTAGGAAGCCTGATGGTGTGTGAAGTTAGTGAGCCAAATGGAGTTGTTCTCCCACAAGAACCACTCGGCTGATCCTTCTTCAATATGCCCTTCACCAACATGCAGTGTTTCCTTGATTGAATTAGCTCTCACACCAATATTTGCGTCTAGAGCCTTTGCATTGAGGGCTATCTGAAAACGGCTATGGCGCGGAAGTTGCCTGAGAATGTGGAGTTGGTGGCATGTGAAACCCGCATGTGGAGCATTCGTTTGTGTGGGATGCTCTAACAGATTCAATCCTAGATAATGCACTCAAAGGGCACTAAGCATAGAGTGTGAAAACTGAGTTTCCTTGAGAGCTGCTTGGAAGCCTGATGGTGTGTGAAGTTAGTGAGCCAAATGGAGTTGTTCTCCCACAAGAACCACTCGGCTGATCCTTCTTCAATATGCCCTTCACCAACATGCAGTGTTTCCTTGATTGAATTAGCTCTCACACCAATATTTGCGTCTAGAGCCTTTGCATTGAGGGCTATCTGAAAACGGCTGTGGCGCTGAAGTTGCCTGTGAATGTGGAGTTGGTGGCATGTGAAACCCGCATGTGGAGTATTCGTTTGTGTGGGATGCTCACCAAGATTCATTTCAGTCCTAGGCACTCAAAGGGCACTAAGCATAGAGTGTGAAAACTGAGTTTCCTTGAGAGCTGCTTGGAAGCCTGATGGTGTGTGAAGTTAGTGAGCCAAATGGAGTTGTTCTCCCACAAGAACCACTTGGCTGATCCTTCTTCAATATGCCCTTCACCAACATGCAGTGTTTCCTTGATTGAATTAGCTCTCACACCAATATTTGCGTCTAGAGCCTTTGCATTGAGGGCTATCTGAAAACGGCTGTGGCGCTGAAGTTGCCTGTGAATGTGGAGTTGGTGGCATGTGAAACCCGCATGTGGAGCATTCGTTTGTGTGGGATGCTCTACCAGGTTCATTCCTAGATAATGCACTCAAAGGGCACTAAGCATAGAGTGTGAAAACTGAGTTTCCTTGAGAGCTGCTTGGAAGCCTGATGGTGTGTGAAGTTAGTGAGCCAAATGGAGTTGTTCTCCCACAAGAACCACTCGGCTGATCCTTCTTCAATATGCCCTTCACCAACATGCAGTGTTTCCTTGATTGAATTAGCTCTCACACCAATATTTGCGTCTAGAGCCTTTGCATTGAGGGCTATCTGAAAATGGCTGTGGCACTGAAGTTGCCTGTGAATGTGGAGTTGGTGGCATGTGAAACCCGCATGTGGAGCATTCGTTTGTGTGGGATGCTCACCAAGCTTCATTTCAGTACTAGGCACTCAAAGGGCACTAAGCATAGAGTGTGAAAACTGAGTTTTGTTGAGAGCTGCTTGGAAGCCTGATGGTGCGTGAAGTTAGTGAGCCAAATGGAGTTGTTCTCGCACAAGGACTACTTGGTTGATCCTTCTTCAATATGCCCTTCACCAACATGCAGTGTTTCCTTGATTGAATTAGCTCTCACACCAATATTTGCGTCTAGAGCCTTTGCATTGAGGGCTATCTGAAAGCGGCTGTGGCACTGAACTTGCCTGTGAATGTGGAGTTGGTGGCATGTGAAACCCGCATGTGGAGCATTCGTTTGTGTGGGATGCTCACCAAGATTCATTTCAGTCATAGGCACTCAAAGGGCACTAAGCATAGAGTGTGAAAACTGAGTTTCCTTGAGAGCTGCTTGGAAGACTGATGGTGTGTGAAGTTAGTGAGCCAAATGGAGTTGTTCTCCCACAAGAACCACTCGGCTGATCCTTCTTCAATATGCCCTTCACCAACATGCAGTGTTTCCTTAATTGAATTAGCTCTCACGCCAATATTTGCGTCTAGAGCCTTTGCATTGAGGGCTATCTGAAAACGGCTGTGGCGCTGAAATTGCCTGTGAATGTGGAGTTGGTGGCATGTGAAACCCGCATGTGCAGCCTTCGTTTGTGTGGCATGCTCACCAAGCTTCATTTCAGTCCTAGACACTCAAAGGGCACTAAGCATAGAGTGTGAAAACTGAGTTTCCTTGAGAGCTGCTTGGAAGCCTGATGGTGTGTGAAGTTAGTGAGCCAAATGGAGTTGTTCTCCCACAAGAACCACTCGGCTGATCCTTCTTCAATATGCCCTTCACCAACATGCAGTGTTTCCTTGATTGAATTAGCTCTCACACCAATATTTGCGTCTAGAGCCCTTGCATTGAGGGCTATCTGAAAGCGGCTGTGGCGCTGAAGTTGCCTGTGAATGTGGAGTTGGTGGCATGTGAAACCCGCATGTGGAGCATTCGTTTGTGTGGGATGCTCTACCAGGTTCATTCCTAGATAATGCACTGAAAGGGCACTAAGCATAGAGTGTGAAAACTGAGTTTCCTTGAGAGCTGCTAGGAAGCCTGATGGTGTGTGAAGTTAGTGAGCCAAATGGAGTTGTTCTCCCACAAGAACCACTCGGCTGATCCTTCTTCAATATGCCCTTCACCAACATGCAGTGTTTCCTTGATTGAATTAGCTCTCACACCAATATTTGCGTCTAGAGCCTTTGCATTGAGGGCTATCTTAAAACGGCTGTGGCGCTGAAGTTATTTGTGAATGTGGAGTTGGTGGCATGTGAAACCCGCATGTGGAGCATTCGTTTGTGTGGGATGCTCACCAAGCTTCATTTCAGTCTTAGGCACTCAAAAGGCACTAATCATAGAGTGTGAAAACTGAGTTTCCTTGAGAGCTGCTTGGAAGCCTGATGGTGTGTGAAGTTAGTGAGCCAAATGGAGTTGTTCTCCAACAAGAACCACTCGGCTGATCCTTCTTCAATATGCCCTTCACCAACATGCAGTGTTTCCTTGATTGAATTAGCTCTCACACCAATATTTGCGTCTAGAGCCTTTGCATTGAGGGCTATCTGAAAACGGCTGTGGCGCTGAAGTTGTGTGAAAATGTGGAGTTGGTGGCATGTGAAACCCGCATGTGGAGCATTCGTTTGTGTGGGATGCTGTACTAGATTCATTCCTAGATAATGCACTCAAAGGGCACTAAGCATAGAGTGTGAAAACTGAGTTTCCTTGAGAGCTGCTTGGAAGCCTGATGGTGTGTGAAGTTAGTGAGCCAAATGGAGTTGTTCTCGCACAAGGACCACTTGGTTGATCCTTCTTCAATATGCCCTTCACCAACATGCAGTGTTTCCTTGATTGAATTAGCTCTCACACCAATATTTGCGTCTAGAGCCTTTGCATTGAGGGCTATCTGAAAACGGCTGTGGCGCTGAAGTTGCCTGTGAATGTGGAGTTGGTGGCATGTGAAACCCGCATGTGGAGCATTCGTTTGTGTGGGATGCTCACCAAGCTTCATTTGAGTCCAAGGCACTCAAAGGGCACTAAGCATAGAGTGTGAAAACTGAGTTTCCTTGAGAGCTGCTTGGAAGCCTGATGGTGTGTGAAGTTAGTGAGCCAAATGGAGTTGTTCTCCCACAAGAACCACTCGGCTGATCCTTCTTCAATATGCCCTTCACCAACATGCAGTGTTTCCTTGATTGAATTAGCTCTCACACCAATATTTGCGTCTAGAGCCTTTGCATTGAGGGCTATCTGAAAACGGCTGTGGCGCTGAAGTTGCCTGAGAATGTGGAGTTGGTGGCATGTGAAACCCGCATGTGGAGCATTCGTTTGTGTGGGATGCTCACCAAGTTTCATTTCAGTCCTAGGCACACAAGGGGCACTAAGCATAGAGTGTGAAAACTGAGTTTCCTTGAGAGCTGCTTGGAGCCTGATGGTGTGTGAAGTTAGTGAGCCAAATGGAGTTGTTCTCCCACAAGAACCACTCGGCTGATCCTTCTTCAATATGCCCTTCACCAACATGCAGTGTTTCCTTGATTGAATTAGCTCTCACACCAATATTTACATCTAGAGGCTTTGCATTGAGGGCTATCTGAAAGCGGCTGTGGCGCTGAAGTTGCCTGAGAATGTGGAGTTGGTGGCCTGTGAAACCCGCATGTGGAGCATTCGTTTGTGTATGATGCTCTACTAGATTCATTCCTAGATAATGCACTCAAAGGGCACTAAGCATAGAGTGTGAAAACTGAGTTTCCTTGAGAGCTGCTTGGAAGCCTGATGGTGTGTGAAGTTAGTGAGCCAAATGGAGTTGTTCTCGCACAATGACCACTTGGTTGATCCTTCTTCAATATGACCTTCACCAACATGCAGTGTTTCCTTGATTGAATTAGCTCTCACACCAATATTTGCGTCTAGAGCCTTTGCATTGAGGGCTATCTGAAAACGGCTGTGGCACTGAAGTTGCCTGTGAATGTGGAGTTGGTGGCATGTGAAACCCGCATGTAGAGCATTCGTTTGTGTGGGATGCTCACCAAGCTTCATTTCAGTCCTAGGCACTCAAAGGGCACTAAGCATAGAGTGTGAAAACTGAGTTTCCTTGAGAGCTGCTTGGAAGCCTGATGGTGTGTGAAGTTAGTGAGCCAAATGGAGTTGTTCTCCAACAAGAACCACTCGGCTGATCCTTCTTCAATATGCCCTTCACCAACATGCAGTGTTTCCTTGATTGAATTAGCTCTCACACCAATATTTGCGTCTAGAGCCTTTGCATTGAGGGCTATCTGAAAACGGCTGTGGCACTGAAGTTGTGTGAAAATGTGGAGTTGGTGGCATGTGAAACCCGCATGTGGAGCATTCGTTTGTGTGGGATGCTCACCAAGTTTCATTTCAGTCCTGGCACACAAGGGGCACTAAGCCTAGAGTGTGAAAACTGAGTTTCCTTGAGAGCTGCTTGGAAGCCTGATGGTGTGTGAAGTTAGTGAGCCAAATGGAGTTATTCTCGCACAAGGACCACTTGGTTGATCCTTCTTCAATATGCCCTTCACCAACATGCAGTGTTTCCTTGATTGAATTAGCTCTCACACCAATATTTGCGTCTAGAGCCTTTGCATTGAGGGCTATCTGAAAATGGCTGTGGCACTGAAGTTGTGTGAAAATGTGGAGTTGGTGGCATGTGAAACCCGCATGTGGAGCATTCGTTTGTGTGGGATGCTCACCAAGCTTCATTTCAGTCCTAGCCATACAAAGGGCACTAAGCATAGAGTGTGAAAACTGAGTTTCCTTGAGAGCTGCTTGGAAGCCTGATGGTGTGTGAAGTTAGTGAGCCAAATGGAGTTGTTCTCCCACAAGAACCACTCGGCTGATCCTTCTTCAATATGCCCTTCACCAACATGCAGTGTTTCCTTGATTGAATTAGCTCTCACACCAATATTTGCGTCTAGAGCCTTTGCATTGAGGGCTATCTGAAAACGGCTGTGCCGCTGAAGTTGCCTGTGAATGTGGAGTTGGTGGCATGTGAAACCCGCATGTGGAGCATTCGTTTGTGTGGGATGCTCTACCAGGTTCATTCCTAGATAATGCACTCAAAGGGCACTAAGCATAGAGTGTGAAAACTGAGTTTCCTTGAGAGCTGCTTGGAAGCCTGATGGTGTGTGAAGTTAGTGAGCCAAATGGAGTTGTTCTCCCACAAGAACCACTCGGCTGATCCTTCTTCAATATGCCCTTCACCAACATGCAGTGTTTCCTTGATTGAATTAGCTCTCACGCCAATATTTGCGTCTAGAGCCTTTGCATTGAGGGCTATCTGAAAACGGCTGTGGCGCTGAAGTTGCCTGTGAATGTGGAGTTGGTGGTATGTGAAACCCGCATGTGCAGACTTCGTTTGTGTGGCATGCTCACCAAGCTTCATTTCAGTCCTAGACACTCAAAGGGCACTAATCATAGAGTGTGAAAACTGAGTTTCCTTGAGAGCTGCTTGGAAGCCTGATGGTGTGTGAAGTTAGTGAGCCAAATGGAGTTGTTCTCCCACAAGAACCACTCGGCTGATCCTTCTTCAATATGCCCTTCACCAACATGCAGTGTTTCCTTGATTGAATTAGCTCTCACACCAATATTTGCGTCTAGAGCCTTTGCATTGAGGGCTATCTGAAAACGGCTGTGGCGCTGAAGTTGTTTGTGAATGTGGAGTTGGTGGCATGTGAAACCCGCATGTGGAGCATTCGTTTGTGTGGGATGCTCACCAAGCTTCATTTCAGTCTTAGGCACTCAAAGGGCACTAATCATAGAGTGTGAAAACTGAGTTTCCTTGAGAGCTGCTTGGAAGCCTGATGGTGTGTGAAGTTAGTGAGCCAAATGGAGTTGGTCTCCCACAAGAACCACTCGGCTGATCCTTCTTCAATATGCCCTTCACCAACATGCAGTGTTTCCTTGATTGAATTAGCTCTCACACCAATATTTGCGTCTAGAGCCCTTGCATTGAGGGCTATCTGAAAGCGGCTGTGGCACTGAAGTTGCCTGTGAATGTGGAGTTGGTGGCATGTGAAACCCGCATGTGGAGCATTCGTTTGTGAGGGATGCTCTACCAGGTTCATTCCTAGATAATGCACTGAAAGTTCACTAAGCATAGAGTGTGAAAACTGAGTTTCCTTGAGAGCTGCTTGGAAGCCTGATGGTGTGTGAAGTTAGTGAGCCAAATGGAGTTGTTCTCCCACAAGAACCACTCGGCTGATCCTTCTTCAATATGCCCTTCACCAACATGCAGTGTTTCCTTGATTGAATTAGCTCTCACACCAATATTTGCGTCTAGAGCCTTTGCATTGAGGGCTATCTGAAAACGGCTGTGGCGCTGAAGTTGCCTGTGAATGTGGAGTTGGTGGCATGTGAAACCCGCATGTGGAGCATTCGTTTGTGTGGGATGCTCTACCAGGTTCATTCCTAGATAATGCACTCAAAGGGCACTAAGCATAGAGTGTGAAAACTGAGTTTCCTTGAGAGCTGCTTGGAAGTCTGATGGTGTGTGAAGTTAGTGAGCCAAATGGAGTTGTTCTCCCACAAGAACCACTCGGCTGATCCTTCTTCAATATGCCCTTCACCAACATGCAGTGTTTCCTTGATTGAATTAGCTCTCACACCAATATTTGCGTCTAGAGCCTTTGCGTTGAGGGCTATCTGAAAACGGCTGTGACGCTGAAGTTGTTTGTGAATGTGGAGTTGGTGGCATGTGAAACCCGCATGTGGAGCATTCGTTTGTGTGGGATGCTCACCAAGTTTCATTTCAGTCCTGGCACACAAGGGGCACTAAGCATAGAGTGTGAAAACTGAGTTTCCTTGAGAGCTGCTTGGAGCCTGATGGTGTGTGAAGTTAGTGAGCCAAATGGAGTTGTTCTCCCACAAGAACCACTCGGCTGATCCTTCTTCAATATGCCCTTCACCAACATGCAGTGTTTCCTTGATTGAATTAGCTCTCACACCAATATTTACATCTAGAGGCTTTGCATTGAGGGCTATCTGAAAATGGCTGTGGTACTGAAGTTGCCTGTGAATGTGGAGTTGGTGGCATGTGAAACCCGCATGTGGAGCATTCGTTTGTGTGGGATGCTCACCAAGCTTCATTCCTAGATAATGCACTCAAAGGGCACTAAGCATAGAGTGTGAAAACTGAGTTTCCTTGAGAGCTGCTTGGAAGCCTGATGGTGTGTGAAGTTAGTGAGCCAAATGGAGTTATTCTCGGACAAGGACCACTTGGTTGATCCTTCTTCAATATGCCCTTCACCAACATGCAGTGTCTCCTTGATTGAATTAGCTCTCACACCAATATTTGCGTCTAGAGCCTTTGCATTGAGGGCTATCTGAAAACGGCTGTGGCACTGAAGTTGCCTGTGAATGTGGAGTTGGTGGCATGTGAAACCCGCATGTGGAGCATTCGTTTGTGCTGGATGCTCACCAAGCTTCATTTCAGTCCTAGGCACTCAAAGGGCACTAAGCATAGAGTGTGAAAACTGAGTTTCCTTGAGAGCTGCTTGGAAGCCTGATGGTGTGTGAAGTTAGTGAGCCAAATGGAGTTGTTCTCCCACAAGAACCACTCGGCTGATCCTTCTTCAATATGCCCTTCACCAACATGCAATGTTTTCTTGATTGAATTAGCTCTCACACCAATATTTGCGTCTAGAGCCTTTGCATTGAGGGCTGTCTGAAAACGGCTGTGGCGCTGAAGTTGCCTGTGAATGTGGAGTTGGTGGCATGTGAAACCCGCATGTGGAGCATTCGTTTGTGTGGGATGCTCACCAAGCTTCATTTCAGTCTTAGGCACTCAAAGGGCACTAATCATAGAGTGTGAAAACTGAGTTTCCTTGAGAGCTGCTTGGAAGCCTGATGGTGTGTGAAGTTAGTGAGCCAAATGGAGTTGTTCTCCCACAAGAACCACTCGGCTGATCCTTCTTCAATATGCCCTTCACCAACATGCAGTGTTTCCTTGATTGAATTAGCTCTCACACCAATATTTGCGTCTAGAGCCCTTGCATTGAGGGCTATCTGAAAGCGGCTGTGGCACTGAAGTTGCCTGTGAATGTGGAGTTGGTGGCATGTGAAACCCGCATGTGGAGCATTCGTTTGTGTGGGATGCTCTACCAGGTTCATTCCTAGATAATGCACTGAAAGTTCACTAAGCATAGAGTGTGAAAACTGAGTTTCCTTGAGAGCTGCTTGGAAGCCTGATGGTGTGTGAAGTTAGTGAGCCAAATGGAGTTGTTCTCCCACAAGAACCACTCGGCTGATCCTTCTTCAATATGCCCTTCACCAACATGCAGTGTTTCCTTGATTGAATTAGCTCTCACACCAATATTTGCGTCTAGAGCCTTTGCATTGAGGGCTATCTTAAAACGGCTGTGGCGCTGAAGTTGTTTGTGAATGTGGAGTTGGTGGCATGTGAAACCCGCATGTGGAGCATTCGTTTGTGTGGGATGCTCACCAAGCTTCATTTCAGTCTTAGGCACTCAAAGGGCACTAATCATAGAGTGTGAAAACTGAGTTTCCTTGAGAGCTGCTTGGAAGCCTGATGGTGTGTGAAGTTAGTGAGCCAAATGGAGTTGTTCTCCCACAAGAACCACTCGGCTGATCCTTCTTCAATATGCCCTTCACCAACATGCAGTGTTTCCTTGATTGAATTAGCTCTCACACCAATATTTGCGTCTAGAGCCTTTGCATTGAGGGCTATCTGAAAACGGCTGTGGCGCTGAAGTTGCCTGTGAATGTGGAGTTGGTGGCATGTGAAACCCGCATGTGGAGCATTCGTTTGTGTGGGATGCTCTACCAGGTTCATTCCTAGATAATGCACTGAAAGGGCACTAAGCATAGTGTGTGAAAACTGAGTTTCCTTGAGAGCTGCTTGGAAGTCTGATGGTGTGTGAAGTTAGTGAGCCAAATGGAGTTGTTCTCCCACAAGAACCACTCGGCTGATCCTTCTTCAATATGCCCTTCACCAACATGCAGTGTTTCCTTGATTGAATTAGCTCTCACACCAATATTTGCGTCTAGAGCCTTTGCATTGAGGGCTATCTGAAAACGGCTGTGACGCTGAAGTTGTGTGAAAATGTGGAGTTGGTGGCATGTGAAACCCGCATGTGGAGCATTCGTTTGTGTGGGATGCTCACCAAGTTTCATTTCAGTCCTGGCACACAAGGGGCACTAAGCATAGAGTGTGAAAACTGAGTTTCCTTGAGAGCTGCTTGGAGCCTGATGGTGTGTGAAGTTAGTGAGCCAAATGGAGTTGTTCTCCCACAAGAACCACTCGGCTGATCCTTCTTCAATATGCCCTTCACCAACATGCAGTGTTTCCTTGATTGAATTAGCTCTCACACCAATATTTACATCTAGAGCCTTTGCATTGAGGGCTATCTTAAAACGGCTGTGGCGCTGAAGTTGTTTGTGAATGTGGAGTTGGTGGCATGTGAAACCCGCATGTGGAGCATTCGTTTGTGTGGGATGCTCACCAAGCTTCATTTCAGTCTTAGGCACTCAAAGGGCACTAATCATAGAGTGTGAAAACTGAGTTTCCTTGAGAGCTGCTTGGAAGCCTGATGGTGTGTGAAGTTAGTGAGCCAAATGGAGTTGTTCTCCCACAAGAACCACTCGGCTGATCCTTCTTCAATATGCCCTTCACCAACATGCAGTGTTTCCTTGATTGAATTAGCTCTCACACCAATATTTGCGTCTAGAGCCTTTGCATTGAGGGCTATCTGAAAACGGCTGTGACGCTGAAGTTGTGTGAAAATGTGGAGTTGGTGGCATGTGAAACCCGCATGTGGAGCATTCGTTTGTGTGGGATGCTCACCAAGCTTCATTTCACTCCTAGATAATGCACTCAAAGGGCACTAAGCATAGAGTGTGAAAACTGAGTTTCCTTGAGAGCTGCTTGGAGCCTGATGGTGTGTGAAGTTAGTGAGCCAAATGGAGTTATTCTCGCACAAGGACCACTTGGTTGATCCTTCTTCAATATGGCCTTCACCAACATGCAGTGTTTCCTTGATTGAATTAGCTCTCACACCAATATTTGCGTCTAGAGCCTTTGCATTGAGGGCTATCTGAAAACGGCTGTGGCACTGAAGTTGCCTGTGAATGTGGAGTTGGTGGCATGTGAAACCCGCATGTGGAGCATTCGTTTGTGTGGGATGCTCACCAAGCTTCATTTCAGTCCTAGGCACTCAAAGGGCACTAAGCATAGAGTGTGAAAACTGAGTTTCCTTGATAGCTGCTTTTAAGCCTGATGGTGTGTGAAGTTAGTGAGCCAAATGGAGTTGTTCTCCCACAAGAACCACTCGGCTGATCCTTCTTCAATATGCCCTTCACCAACATGCAATGTTTTCTTGATTGAATTAGCTCTCACACCAATATTTGCGTCTAGAGCCTTTGCATTGAGGGCTGTCTGAAAACGGCTGTGGCGCTGAAGTTGCCTGTGAATGTGGAGTTGGTGGCATGTGAAACCCGCATGTGGAGCATTCGTTTTTGTGGGATGCTCACCAAGTTTCATTTCAGTCCTGGCACACAAGGGGCACTAAGCATAGAGTGTGAAAACTGAGTTTCCTTGAGAGCTGCTTGGAGCCTGATGGTGTGTGAAGTTAGTGAGCCAAATGGAGTTGTTCTCCCACAAGAACCACTCGGCTGATCCTTCTTCAATATGCCCTTCACCAACATGCAGTGTTTCCTTGATTGAATTAGCTCTCACACCAATATTTACATCTAGAGCCTATGCATTGAGGGCTATCTGAAAACGGCTGTGGCGCTGAAGTTGCCTGTGAATGTGGAGTTGGTGGCATGTGAAACCCGCATGTGGAGCATTCGTTTGTGTGGGATGCTCTACCAGGTTCATTCCTAGATAATGCACTCAAAGGGCACTAAGCATAGAGTGTGAAAACTGAGTTTCCTTGAGAGCTGCTTGGAAGCCTGATGGTGTGTGAAGTTAGTGAGCCAAATGGAGTTGTTCTCCCACAAGAACCACTCGGCTGATCCTTCTTCAATATGCCCTTCACCAACATGCAGTGTTTCCTTGATTGAATTAGCTCTCACACCAATATTTGCGTCTAGAGCCTTTGCATTGAGGGCTATCTGAAATCGGCTGTGGCACTGAAGTTGCCTGTGAATGTGGAGTTGGTGGCATGTGAAACCCGCATGTGGAGCATTCGTTTGTGTGGGATGCTCACCAAGCTTCATTTCAGTCCTAGGCACTCAAAGGGCACTAAGCATAGAGTGTGAAAACTGAGTTTCCTTGAGAGCTGCTTGGAAGCCTGATGGTGTGTGAAGTTAGTGAGCCAAATGGAGTTGTTCTCCCACAAGAACCACTCGGCTGATCCTTCTTCAATATGCCCTTCACCAACATGCAGTGTTTCCTTGATTGAATTAGCTCTCACACCAATATTTGCGTCCAAAGCCTTTGCATTGAGGGCTATCTGAAAACGTCTGTGGCGCTGAAGTTGTTTGTGAATGTGGAGTTGGTGGCATGTGAAACCCGCATGTGGAGCATTCGTTTGTGTGGGATGCTCTACCAGGTTCATTCCTAGATAATGCACTGAAAGGGCACTAAGCATAGAGTGTGAAAACTGAGTTTCCTTGAGAGCTGCTAGGAAGCCTGATGGTGTGTGAAGTTAGTGAGCCAAATAGAGTTTTTCTCCCACAAGAACCACTCGGCTGATCCTTCTTCAATATGCCCTTCACCAACATGCAGTGTTCCCTTGATTGAATTAGCTCTCACACCAATATTTGCGTCTAGAGCCTTTGCATTGAGGGCTATCTGAAAACGGCTGTGGCGCTGAAGTTGCCTGTGAATGTGGAGTTGGTGGCATGTGAAACCCGCATGTGGAGCATTCGTTTGTGTGGGATGCTCTACCAGGTTCATTCCTAGATAATGCACTCAAAGGGCACTAAGCATATAGTGTGAAAACTGAGTTTCCTTGAGAGCTGCTTGGAAGCCTGATGGTGTGTGAAGTTAGTGAGCCAAATAGAGTTGTTCTCCCACAAGAACTACTCGGCTGATCCTTCTTCAATATGCCCTTCACCAACATGCAGTGTTTCCTTGATTGAATTAGCTCTCACACCAATATTTGCGTCTAGAGCCTTTGCATTGAGGGCTATCTGAAAACGGCTGTGGCGCTGAAGTTGCCTGAGAATGTGGAGTTGGTGGCATGTGAAACCCGCATGTGGAGCATTCGTTTGTGTGGGATGCTCTACCAGGTTCATTCCTAGATTATGCACTCAAAGGGCACTAAGCATAGAGTGTGAAAACTGAGTTTCCTTGAGAGCTGCTTGGAAGCCTGATGGTGTGTGAAGTTAGTGAGCCAAATGGAGTTGTTCTCCCACAAGAACCACTCGGCTGATTCTTCTTCAATATGTGCTTCACCAACATGCATTGTTTCCTTGATTGAATTAGCTCTCACACCAATATTTGCGTCTAGAGCCTTTGCATTGAGGGCTATCTGAAAACGGCTGTGGCGCTGAAGTTGTTTGTGAATGTGGAGTTGGTGGCATGTGAAACCCGCATGTGGAGCATGCGTTTGTGTGGGATGCTCACCAAGTTTCATTTCAGTCTTAGGCACTCAAGGGGCACTAAGCATAGAGTGTGAAAACTGAGTTTCCTTGAGAGCTGCTTGGAAGCCTGATGGTGTGTGAAGTTAGTGAGCCAAATGGAGTTGTTCTCGCACAAGGACCACTTGGTTGATCCTTCTTCAATATGCCCTTCACCAACATGCAGTGTTTCCTTGATTGAATTAGCTCTCACACCAATATTTGCGTCTAGAGCCTTTGCATTGAGGGCTATCTGAAAATGGCTGTGGCGCTGAAGTTGCCTGAGAATGTGGAGTTGGTGGCATATGGAACCCGCATATGGAGCATTCGTTTGTGTGGGATGCTCAGCAAGATTCATTTCAGTCCTAGGCACTCAAAGGGCACTAAGCATAGAGTGTGAAAACTGAGTTTCCTTGAGAGCTGCTTGGAAGCCTGATGGTGTGTGAAGTTAGTGAGCCAAATGGAGTTGTTCTCCCACAAGAACTACTCGGCTGATTCTTCTTCAATATGCCCTTCACCAACATGCAGTGTTTCCTTGATTGAATTAGCTCTCACACCAATATTTGCGTCTAGAGCCTTTGCATTGAGGGCTATCTGAAAATGGCTGTGGCGCTGAAGTTGCCTGAGAATGTGGAGTTGGTGGCATGTGAAACCCGCATGTGGAGCATTCGTTTGTGTGGGATGCTCACCAAGCTTCATTTCAATCCAAGGCACACAAAGGGCACTAAGCATAGAGTGTGAAAACTGAGTTTCCTTGAGAGCTGCTTGGAAGCCTGATGGTGTGTGAAGTTAGTGAGCCAAATGGAGTTGTTCTCGCACAAGGACCACTTGGTTCATCCTTCCTCAATATTCCCTTCACCAACATGAAATGTTTCCTTGATTGAATTAGCTCTCACACCAATATTTGCATCTAGAGCCTTTGCATTGAGGGCTGTCTGAAAATGGCTGTGGCGCTGAAGTTGCCTGTGAATGTGGAGTTGGTGGCATGTGAAACCCGCATGTGGAGCATTCGTTTGTGTGGGATGCTGTACCAGATTCAATCCTAGATAATGCACTCAAAGGGCACTAAGCATAGAGTGTGAAAACTGAGTTTCCTTGAGAGCTGCTTGGAAGCCTGATGGTGTGTGAAGTTAGTGAGCCAAATGCAGTTGTTCTCCCACAAGAACCACTCGGCTGATCCTTCTTCAATATGCCCTTCACCAACATGCAGTGTTTCCTTGATTGAATTAGCTCTCACACCAATATTTGCGTCTAAAGCCTTTGCATTGAGGGCTATCTGAAAACGGCTGTGGCGCTGAAGTTGTGTGAAAATGTGGAGTTGGTGGCATGTGAAACCTGCATGTGGAGCATTCGTTTGTGTGGGATGCTCACCAAGTTTCATTTCAGTCCTGGCACACAAGGGACACTAAGCATAGAGTGTGAAAACTGAGTTTCCTTGAGAGCTGCTTGGTGCCTGATGGTGTGTGAAGTTAGTGAGCCAAATGGAGTTGTTCTCCCACAAGAACCACTCGGCTGATCCTTCTTCAATATGCCCTTCAGCAACATGCAGTGTTTCCTTGATTGAATTAGCTCTCACACCAATATTTGCGTCTAGAGCCTTTGCATTGAGGGCTATCTAAAAAAACCTGTGGCGCTGAAGTTGCCTGTGAATGTGGAGTTGCTGGCATGTGAAACCCGCATGTGGAGCATTCGTTTGTGTGGGATGCTCTACCAGATTCAATCCTAGATAATGCACTCAAAGGGCACTAAGCATAGAGTGTGAAAACTGAGTTTCCTTGAGAGCTGCTTGGAAGCCTGATGGTGTGTGAAGTTAGTGAGCCAAATGGAGTTGTTCTCCCACAAGAACCACTCGGCTGATCCTTCTTCAATATGCCCTTCACCAACATGCAGTGTTTCCTTGATTGAATTAGCTCTCACACCAATATTTGCGTCTAGAGCCTTTGCATTGAGGGCTATCTGAAAACGGCTGTGGCGCGGAAGTTGCCTGAGAATGTGGAGTTGGTGGCATGTGAAACCCGCATGTGGAGCATTCGTTTGTGTGGGATGCTCTACCAGATTCAATCCTAGATAATGCACTCAAAGGGCACTAAGCATAGAGTGTGAAAACTGAGTTTCCTTGAGAGCTGCTTGGAAGCCTGATGGTGTGTGAAGTTAGTGAGCCAAATGGAGTTGTTCTCCCACAAGAACCACTCGGCTGATCCTTCTTCAATATGCCCTTCACCAACATGCAGTGTTTCCTTGATTGAATTAGCTCTCACACCAATATTTGCGTCTAGAGCCTTTGCATTGAGTGCTATCGGAAAACGGCTGTGGCGCTGAAGTTGCGTGAAAATGTGGAGTTGCTGGCATGTGAAACCCGCATGTGGAGCATTCGTTTGTGTGGGATGCTCTAACAGATTCAATCCTAGATAATGCACTCAAAGGGCACTAAGCATAGAGTGTGAAAACTGAGTTTCCTTGAGAGCTGCTTGGAAGCCTGATGGTGTGTGAAGTTAGTGAGCCAAATGGAGTTGTTCTCCCACAAGAACCACTCGGCTGATCCTTCTTCAATATGCCCTTCACCAACATGCAGTGTTTCCTTGAGTGAATTAGCTCTCACACCAATATTTGCGTCTAGAGCCTTTGCATTGAGGTCTATCTGAAAATGGCTGTGGCGCTGAAGTTGTGTGAAAATGTGGAGTTGGTGGCATGTGAAACCCGCATGTGGAGCATTCGTTTGTGTGGGATGCTCACCAAGTTTAATTTCAGTCCTGGAACACAAGGGGCACTAAGCATAGAGTGTGAAAACTGAGTTTCCTTGAGAGCTGCTTGGAAGACTGATGGTGTGTGAAGTTAGTGAGCCAAATGGAGTTGTTCTCCCACAAGAACCACTCGGCTGATCCTTCTTCAATATGCCCTTCACCAACATGCAGTGTTTCCTTGATTGAATTAGCTCTCACACCAATATTTGCGTCTAGAGCCTTTGCATTGAGGGCTATCTGAAAACGGCTGTGGCGCTGAAGTTGTTTGTGAATGTGGAGTTGGTGGCATGTGAAACCCGCATGTGGAGCATGCGTTTGTGTGGGATGCTCACCAAGTTTCATTTCAGTCCTAGGCTCACAAAGGGCACTAAGCATAGAGTGTGAAAACTGAGTTTCCTTGAGAGCTGCTTGGAAGCCTGATGGTGTGTGAAGTTAGTGAGCCAAATGGAGTTGTTCTCGCACAAGGACCACTTTGTTGATCCTTCTTCAATATGCCCTTCACCAACATGCAGTGTTTCCTTGATTGAATTAGCTCTCACACCAATATTTGCGTCTAGAGCCTTTGCATTGAGTGCTATCGGAAATCGGCTGTGGCGCTGAAGTTGCGTGAAAATGTGGAGTTGCTGGCATGTGAAACCCGCATGTGGAGCATTCGTTTGTGTGGGATGCTCTAACAGATTCAATCCTAGATAATGCACTCAAAGGGCACTAAGCATAGAGTGTGAAAACTGAGTTTCCTTGAGAGCTGCTTGGAAGCCTGATGGTGTGTGAAGTTAGTGAGCCAAATGGAGTTGTTCTCCCACAAGAACCACTCGGCTGATCCTTCTTCAATATGCCCTTCACCAACATGCAGTGTTTCCTTGATTGAATTAGCTCTCACACCAATATTTGCGTCTAGAGCCTTTGCATTGAGGGCTATCTGAAAACGGCTGTGGCGCGGAAGTTGCCTGAGAATGTGGAGTTGCTGGCATGTGAAACCCGCATGTGGAGCATTCGTTTGTGTGGGATGCTCTACCAGATTCAATCCTTGATAATGCACTCAAAGGGCACTAAGAATAGAGTGTGAAAACTGAGTTTCCTTGAGAGCTGCTTGGAAGCCTGATGGTGTGTGAAGTTAGTGAGCCAAATGGAGTTGTTCTCCCACAAGAACCACTCGGCTGATCCTTCTTCAATATGCCCTTCACCAACATGCAGTGTTTCCTTGATTGAATTAGCTCTCACACCAATATTTGCGTCTAGAGCCTTTGCATTGAGTGCTATCGGAAAACGGCTGTGGCGCTGAAGTTGCGTGAAAATGTGGAGTTGCTGGCATGTGAAACCCGCATGTGGAGCATTCGTTTGTGTGGGATGCTCTAACAGATTCAATCCTAGATAATGCACTCAAAGGGCACTAAGCATAGAGTGTGAAAACTGAGTTTCCTTGAGAGCTGCTTGGAAGCCTGATGGTGTGTGAAGTTAGTGAGCCAAATGGAGTTGTTCTCCCACAAGAACCACTCGGCTGATCCTTCTTCAATATGCCCTTCACCAACATGCAGTGTTTCCTTGAGTGAATTAGCTCTCACACCAATATTTGCGTCTAGAGCCTTTGCATTGAGGTCTATCTGAAAATGGCTGTGGCGCTGAAGTTGTGTGAAAATGTGGAGTTGGTGGCATGTGAAACCCGCATGTGGAGCATTCGTTTGTATGGGATGCTCACCAAGTTTCATTTCAGTCCTGGCACACAAGGGGCACTAAGCATAGAGTGTGAAAACTGAGTTTCCTTGAGAGTTGCTTGGAAGCCTGATGGTGTGTGAAGTTAGTGAGCCAAATGGAGTTGTTCTCCCACAAGAACCACTCGGCTGATCCTTCTTCAATATGCCCTTCACCAACATGCAGTGTTTCCTTGATTGAATTAGCTCTCACACCAATATTTGCGTCTAGAGCCTTTGCATTGAGGGCTATCTGAAAACGGCTGTGGCGCTGAAGTTGCCTGAGAATGTGGAGTTGGTGGCATGTGAAACCCTCATGTGGAGCATTCGTTTGTGTGGGATGCTCTACCAGGTTCTCTCCTAGATAATGCAGTGAAAGGGCACTAAGCATAGAGTGTGAAAACTGAGTTTCCTTGAGAGCTGCTTGGAAGCCTGATGGTGTGTGAAGTTAGTGAGCCAAATGGAGTTGTTCTCCCACAAGAACCACTCGGCTGATCCTTCTTCAATATGCCCTTCACCAACATGCAGTGTTTCCTTGATTGAATTAGCTCTCACACCAATATTTGCGTCTAGAGCCTTTGCATTGAGTGCTATCGGAAATCGGCTGTGGCGCTGAAGTTGCGTGAAAATGTGGAGTTGCTGGCATGTGAAACCCGCATGTGGAGCATTCGTTTGTGTGGGATGCTCTAACAGATTCAATCCTAGATAATGCACTCAAAGGGCACTAAGCATAGAGTGTGAAAACTGAGTTTCCTTGAGAGCTGCTTGGAAGCCTGATGGTGTGTGAAGTTAGTGAGCCAAATGGAGTTGTTCTCCCACAAGAACCACTCGGCTGATCCTTCTTCAATATGCCCTTCACCAACATGCAGTGTTTCCTTGATTGAATTAGCTCTCACACCAATATTTGCGTCTAGAGCCTTTGCATTGAGGGCTATCTGAAAACGGCTGTGGCGCGGAAGTTGCCTGAGAATGTGGAGTTGCTGGCATGTGAAACCCGCATGTGGAGCATTCGTTTGTGTGGGATGCTCTACCAGATTCAATCCTTGATAATGCACTCAAAGGGCACTAAGAATAGAGTGTGAAAACTGAGTTTCCTTGAGAGCTGCTTGGAAGCCTGATGGTGTGTGAAGTTAGTGAGCCAAATGGAGTTGTTCTCCCACAAGAACCACTCGGCTGATCCTTCTTCAATATGCCCTTCACCAACATGCAGTGTTTCCTTGATTGAATTAGCTCTCACACCAATATTTGCGTCTAGAGCCTTTGCATTGAGTGCTATCGGAAAACGGCTGTGGCGCTGAAGTTGCGTGAAAATGTGGAGTTGCTGGCATGTGAAACCCGCATGTGGAGCATTCGTTTGTGTGGGATGCTCTAACAGATTCAATCCTAGATAATGCACTCAAAGGGCACTAAGCATAGAGTGTGAAAACTGAGTTTCCTTGAGAGCTGCTTGGAAGCCTGATGGTGTGTGAAGTTAGTGAGCCAAATGGAGTTGTTCTCCCACAAGAACCACTCGGCTGATCCTTCTTCAATATGCCCTTCACCAACATGCAGTGTTTCCTTGAGTGAATTAGCTCTCACACCAATATTTGCGTCTAGAGCCTTTGCATTGAGGTCTATCTGAAAATGGCTGTGGCGCTGAAGTTGTGTGAAAATGTGGAGTTGGTGGCATGTGAAACCCGCATGTGGAGCATTCGTTTGTATGGGATGCTCACCAAGTTTCATTTCAGTCCTGGCACACAAGGGGCACTAAGCATAGAGTGTGAAAACTGAGTTTCCTTGAGAGTTGCTTGGAAGCCTGATGGTGTGTGAAGTTAGTGAGCCAAATGGAGTTGTTCTCCCACAAGAACCACTCGGCTGATCCTTCTTCAATATGCCCTTCACCAACATGCAGTGTTTCCTTGATTGAATTAGCTCTCACACCAATATTTGCGTCTAGAGCCTTTGCATTGAGGGCTATCTGAAAACGGCTGTGGCGCTGAAGTTGCCTGAGAATGTGGAGTTGGTGGCATGTGAAACCCTCATGTGGAGCATTCGTTTGTGTGGGATGCTCTACCAGGTTCTCTCCTAGATAATGCAGTGAAAGGGCACTAAGCATAGAGTGTGAAAACTGAGTTTCCTTGAGAGCTGCTTGGAAGCCTGATGGTGTGTGAAGTTAGTGAGCCAAATGGAGTTGTTCTCCCACAAGAACCACTCGGCTGATCCTTCTTCAATATGCCCTTCACCAACATGCAGTGTTTCCTTGATTGAATTAGCTCTCACACCAATATTTGCGTCTAGAGCCTTTGCATTGAGGGCTATCTGAAAACGGCTGTGGCGCTGAAGTTGCCTGTGAATGTGGAGTTGGTGGCATGTGAAACCCGCATGTGGAGCATTCGTTTGTGTGGGATGTTCACCAAGCTTCATTTCATTCCTAGGCACTCAAAGGGCACTAAGCATAGAGTGTGAAAACTGAGTTTCCTTGAGAGCTGCTTGGAAGCCTGATGGTGTGTGAAGTTAGTGAGCCAAATGGAGTTGTTCTCCCACAAGAACCACTCGGCTGATCCTTCTTCAATATGCCCTTCACCAACATGCAGTGTTTCCTTGATTGAATTAGCTCTCACACCAATATTTGCGTCTAGAACCTTTGCATTGGGGGCTATCTGAAAACGACTGTGGCGCTGAAGTTGCCTGAGAATGTGGAGTTGGTGGCATGTGAAACCCGCATGTGGAGCATTCGTTTGTGTGGGATGCTCTACCAAGCTTCATTTCAGTCCTAGGCACTCAAAGAGCACTAAGCATAGAGTGTGAAAACTGAGTTTCCTTGAGAGCTGCTTGGAAGCCTGATGGTGTGTGAAGTTAGTGAGCCAAATGGAGTTGTTCTCCCACAAGAACCACTCGGCTGATTCTTCTTCAATATGCCCTTCACCAACATGCAGTGTTTCCTTGATTGAATTAGCTCTCACACCAATATTTGCGTCTAGATCCTTTGCATTGAGGGCTATCTGAAAACGGCTGTGGCGCTGAAGTTGCCTGTGAATGTGGAGTTGGTGGCATGTGAAACCCGCATGTGGAGCATTCGTTTGTGTGGGATGCTCTACCAGATTCATTCCTAGAATATGCACTCAAAGGGCACTAAGCATAGAGTGTGAAAACTGAGTTTCCTTGAGAGCTGCTTGGAAGCCTGATGGTGTGTGAAGTTAGTGAGCCAAATGGAGTTGTTCTTCCACAAGAATCACTCGGCTGATCCTTCTTCAATATGCCCTTCACCAACATGCAGTGTTTCCTTGATTGAATTAGCTCTCACACCAATATTTGCGTCTAGAGCCTTTGCATTGAGGGCTATCTGAAAACGGCTGTGGCGCTGAAGTTGCCTGTGAATGTGGAGTTGGTGGCATGTGAAACCCGCATGTGGAGCATTCGTTTGTGTGGGATACTCTACCAGGTTCATTCCTAGATAATGCACTCAAAGGGCACTAAGCATAGAGTGTGAAAACTGAGTTTCCTTGAGAGCTGCTTGGAAGCCTGATGGTGTGTGAAGTTAGTGAGCCAAATGGAGTTGTTCTCGCACAAGGACCACTTGGTTGATCCTTCTTCAATATGCCCTTCACCAACATGCAGTGTTTCCTTGATTGAATTAGCTCTCACACCAATATTTGCGTCTAGAGCCTTTGCATTGAGGTCTATCTGAAAACGGCTGTGGCGCTGAAGTTGCCTGTGAATGTGGAGTTGGTGGCATGTGAAACCCGCATGTGGAGCATTCGTTTGTGTGGGATGCTCACCAAGCTTCATTTGAGTCCAAGGCACTCAAAGGGCACTAAGCCTAGAGAGTGAAAACTGAGTTTCCTTGAGAGCTGCTTGGAAGCCTGATGGTGTGTGAAGTTAGTGAGCCAAATGGAGTTGTTCTCCAACAAGAACCACTCGGCTGATCCTTCTTCAATATGCCCTTCACCAACATGCAGTGTTTCCTTGATTGAATTAGCTCTCACACCAATATTTGCGTCTAGAGCCTTTGCATTGAGGGCTATCTGAAAACGGCTGTGGCGCTGAAGTTGTCTGTGAATGTGGAGTTGGTGGCATGTGAAACCCGCATGTGGAGCATTCGTTTGTGTGGGATGCTCTACCAGGTTCATTTCAGTCCAAGCCATACAAAGGGCACTAAGCATAGAGTGTGAAAACTGAGTTTCCTTGAGAGCTGCTTGGAAGCCTGATGGTGTGTGAAGTTAGTGAGCCAAATGGAGTTGTTCTCCCACAAGAACCACTCGGCTGATCCTTCTTCAATATGCCCTTCACCAACATGCAGTGTTTCCTTGATTGAATTAGCTCTCACACCAATATTTGCGTCTAGAGCCTTTGCATTGGGGGCTATCTGAAAACGGCTGTGGCGCTGAAGTTGCCTGAGAATGTGGAGTTGCTGGCATGTGAAACCCGCATGTGGAGCATTCGTTTGTGTGGGATGCTCTACCAAGCTTCATTTCAGTCCTAGGCACTCAAAGGGCACTAAGCATAGAGTGTGAAAACTGAGTTTCCTTGAGAGCTGCTTGGAAGCCTGATGGCGTGTGAAGTTAGTGAGCCAAATGGAGTTGTTCTCCCACAAGAACCACTTGGCTGATTCTTCTTCAATATGCCCTTCACCAACATGCAGTGTTTCCTTGATTGAATTAGTTCTCACACCAATATTTGCGTCTAGAGCCTTTGCATTGAGGGCTATCTGAAAACGGCTGTGGCGCTGAAGTTGCCTGTGAATGTGGAGTTGGTGGCATGTGAAACCCGCATGTGGAGCATTCGTTTGTGTGGGATGCTCTACCAGATTCATTCCTAGATAATGCACTCAAAGGTCACTAAGCATAGAGTGTGAAAACTGAGTTTCCTTGAGAGCTGCTTGGAAGCCTGATGGTGTGTGAAGTTAGTGAGCCAAATTGAGTTGTTCTTCCACAAGAATCACTCGGCTGATCCTTCTTCAATATGCCCTTCACCAACATGCAGTGTTTCCTTGATTGAATTAGCTCTCACACCAATATTTGCGTCTAGAGCCTTTGCATTGAGGGCTATCTGAAAACGGCTGTGGCGCTGAAGTTGCCTGTGAATGTGGAGTTGGTGGCATGTGAAACCCGCATGTGGAGCATTCGTTTGTGTGGGATGCTCACCAAGCTTCATTTGAGTCCAAGGCACTCAAAGGGCACTAAGCATAGAGTGTGAAAACTGAGTTTCCTTGAGAGCTGCTTGGAAGCCTGATGGTGTGTGAAGTTAGTGAGCCAAATGGAGTTGTTCTCGCACAAGGACCACTTTGTTGATCCTTCTTCAATATGCCCTTCACCAACATGCAGTGTTTCCTTGATTGAATTAGCTCTCACACCAATATTTGCGTCTAGAGCCTTTGCATTGAGGGCTATCTGAAAACGGCTGTGGCGCTGAAGTTGCCTGTGAATGTGGAGTTGGTGGCATGTGAAACCCGCATGTGGAGCATTCGTTTGTGTGGGATGCTCTACCAGGTTCATTCCAAGATAATTCACTCAAAGGGCACTAAGCATAGAGTGTGAAAACTGAGTTTCCTTGAGAGCTGCTTGGAAGCCTGATGGTGTGTGAAGTTAGTGAGCCAAATGAAGTTGTTCTCCCACAAGAACCACTCGGCTGATTCTTCTTCAATATGCCCTTCACCAACATGCAGTGTTTGCTTGATTGAATTAGCTCTCACACCAATATTTGCGTCTAGAGCCTTTGCATTGAGGGTTATCTGAAAACGGCTGTGGCTCTGAAGTTCAATGTGAATGTGGAGTTGGTGGCATGTGAAACCCGCATGTGGAGCATTCGTTTTTGTGGGATGCTCTACCAAGCTTCATTTCAGTCGTAGGAACTCAAAGGGCACTAAGCATAGAGTGTGAAAACTGAGTTTCCTTGAGAGCTGCTTGGAAGCCTGATGGTGTGTGAAGTTAGTGAGCCAAATGGAGTTGTTCTCCCACAAGAACCACTCGGCTGATCCTTCTTCAATATGCCCTTCACCAACATGCAGTGTTTCCTTGATTGAATTAGCTCTCACACCAATATTTGCGTCTAGAGCCTTTGCATTGAGGGCTATCTGTAAACGGCTGTGGCGCTGAAGTTGCCTGAGAATGTGGAGTTGGTGGCATGTGAAACCCGCATGTGGAGCATTCGTTTGTGTGGGATGCTCACCAAGCTTCATTTCAGTCCTAGGCACTCAAAGGGCACTAAGCATACAGTGTGAAAACTGAGTTTCCTTGAGAGCTGCTTGGAAGACTGATGGTGTGTGAAGTTAGTGAGCCAAATGGAGTTGTTCTCCCACAAGAACCACTCGGCTGAACCTTCTTCAATATGCCCTTCACCAACATGCAGTGTTTCCTTGATTGAATTAGCTCTCACACCAATATTTGCGTCTAGAGCCTTTGCATTGAGGGCTATCTGAAAACGGCTGTGGCGCTGAAGTTGCCTGTGAATGTGGAGTTGGTGGCATGTGAAACCCGCATGTGGAGCATTCGTTTGTGTGGGATGCTCACCAAGTTTCATTTCAGTCCTAGGCTCACAAAGGGCACTAAGCATAGAGTGTGAAAACTGAGTTTCCTTGAGAGCTGCTTGGAAGCCTGATGGTGTGTGAAGTTAGTGAGCCAAATGGAGTTGTTCTCCCACAAGAACCACTCGGCTGATCCTTCTTCAATATGCCCTTCACCAACATGCAGTGTTTCCTTGATTGAATTAGCTCTCACACCAATATTTGCGTCTAGAGCCTTTGCATTGAGTGCTATCGGAAAACGGCTGTGGCGCTGAAGTTGCGTGAAAATGTGGAGTTGCTGGCATGTGAAACCCGCATGTGGAGCATTCGTTTGTGTGGGATGCTCTAACAGATTCAATCCTAGATAATGCACTCAAAGGGCACTAAGCATAGAGTGTGAAAACTGAGTTTCCTTGAGAGGTGCTTGGAAGCCTGATGGTGTGTGAAGTTAGTGAGCCAAATGGAGTTGTTCTCCCACAAGAACCACTCGGCTGATCCTTCTTCAATATGCCCTTCACCAACATGCAGTGTTTCCTTGATTGAATTAGCTCTCACACCAATATTTGCGTCTAGAGCCTTTGCATTGAGGGCTATCTGAAAACGGCTGTGGCGCGGAAGTTGCCTGAGAATGTGGAGTTGGTGGCATGTGAAACCCGCATGTGGAGCATTCGTTTGTGTGGGATGCTCTACCAGATTCAATCCTAGATAATGCACTCAAAGGGCACTAAGCATAGAGTGTGAAAACTGAGTTTCCTTGAGAGCTGCTTGGAAGCCTGATGGTGTGTGAAGTTAGTGAGCCAAATGGAGTTGTTCTCCCACAAGAACCACTCGGCTGATCCTTCTTCAATATGCCCTTCACCAACATGCAGTGTTTCCTTGATTGAATTAGCTCTCACACCAATATTTGCGTCTAGAGCCTTTGCATTGAGTGCTATCGGAAAACGGCTGTGGCGCTGAAGTTGCGTGAAAATGTGGAGTTGCTGGCATGTGAAACCCGCATGTGGAGCATTCGTTTGTGTGGGATGCTCTAACAGATTCAATCCTAGATAATGCACTTAAAGGGCACTAAGCATAGAGTGTGAAAACTGAGTTTCCTTGAGAGCTGCTTGGAAGACTGATGGTGTGTGAGGTTAGTGAGCCAAATGGAGTTGTTCTCCCACAAGAACCACTCGGCTGATCATTCTTCAATATTCCCTTCACCAACATGCAGTGTTTCCTTGATTGAATTAGCTCTCACACCAATATTTGCGTCTAGAGCCTTTGCATTGAGGGCTATCTGAAAACGGCTGTGGCGCTGAAGTTGTCTGTGAATGTGGAGTTGGTGGCATGTGAAACCCGCATGTGGAGCATGCGTTTGTGTGGGATGCTCACCAAGTTTCATTTCAGTCCTAGGCTCACAAAGGGCACTAAGCATAGAGTGTGAAAACTGAGTTTCCTTGAGAGCTGCTTGGAAGCCTGATGGTGTGTGAAGTTAGTGAGCCAAATGGAGTTGTTCTCCCACAAGAACCACTCGGCTGATCCTTCTTCAATATGCCCTTCACCAACATGCAGTGTTTCCTTGATTGAATTAGCTCTCACACCAATATTTGCGTCTAGAGCCTTTGCATTGAGGGCTATCTGAAAACGGCTGTGGCGCTGAAGTTGTTTGTGAATGTGGAGTTGGTGGCATGTGAAACCCGCATGTGGAGCATGCGTTTGTGTGGGATGCTCACCAAGTTTCATTTCAGTCCTAGGCTCACAAAGGGCACTAAGCATAGAGTGTGAAAACTGAGTTTCCTTGAGAGCTGCTTGGAAGCCTGATGGTGTGTGAAGTTAGTGAGCCAAATGGAGTTGTTCTCCCACAAGAACCACTCGGCTGATCCTTCTTCAATATGCCCTTCACCAACATGCAGTGTTTCCTTGATTGAATTAGCTCTCACACCAATATTTGCGTCTAGAGCCTTTGCATTGAGTGCTATTATCGGAAAACGGCTGTGGCGCTGAAGTGCGTGAAAATGTGGAGTTGCTGGCATGTGAAACCCGCATGTGGAGCATTCGTTTGTGTGGGATGCTCTACCAGGTTCTCTCCTAGATAATGCAGTGAAAGGGCACTAAGCATAGAGTGTGAAAACTGAGTTTCCTTGAGAGGTGCTTGGAAGCCTGATGGTGTGTGAAGTTAGTGAGCCAAATGGAGTTGTTCTCCCACAAGAACCACTCGGCTGATTCTTCTTCAATATGCCCTTCACCAACATGCAGTGTTTCCTTGATTGAATTAGCTCTCACACCAATATTTGCGTCTAGAGCCTTTGCATTGAGGGCTATCTGAAAACGGCTGTGGCGCTGAAGTTGCCTGAGAATGTGGAGTTGGTGGCATGTGAAACCCGCATGTGGAGCATTCGTTTGTGTGGGATGCTCACCAAGCTTCATTTCAGTCATAGGCACTCAAAGGGCACTAAGCATAGAGTGTGAAAACTGAGTTTCCTTGAGAGCTGCTTGGAAGCCTGATGGTGTGTGAAGTTAGTGAGCCAAATGGAGTTGTTCTCCCACAAGAACCCACTCGGCTGATCCTTCTTCAATATGCCCTTCACCAACATGCAGTGTTTCCTTGATTGAATTAGCTCTCACACCAATATTTGCGTCTAGAGCCTTTGCATTGAGGGCTATCTGAAAACGGCTGTGGCTCTGAAGTTGAATGTGAATGTGGAGTTGGTGGCATGTGAAACCCGCATGTGGAGCATTCGTTCTTGTGGGATGCTCTACCAAGCTTCATTTCAGTCGTAGGAACTCAAAGGGCACTAAGCATAGAGTGTGAAAACTGAGTTTCCTTGAGAGCTGCTTGGAAGACTGATGGTGTGTGATGTTAGTGAGCCAAATGGAGTTGTTCTCCCACAAGAACCACTCGGCTGATCCTTCTTCAATATGCCCTTCACCAAACATGCAGTGTTTCCTTGATTGAATTAGCTCTCACACCAATATTTGCGTCTAGAGCCTTTGCATTGAGGGCTTTCTGAAAACGGCTGTGGCACTGAAGTTGCTGAGAATGTGGAGTTTGGTGGCATGTGAAACCCGCATGTGGAGCATTCGTTTGTGTGGGATGCTCTACCAGGTTCATTTCAGTCCTAGCCATACAAAGGGCACTAAGCATAGAGTGTGAAAACTGAGTTTCCTTGAGAGCTGCTTGGAAGCCTGATGGTGTGAAGTTAGTGAGCCAAATGGAGTTGTTCTCCCACAAGAACCACTCGGCTGATCCTCTTCATATGCCCTTCACCAACATGCAGTGTTTCCTTGATTGAATTAGCTCTCACACCAATATTTGCGTCTAGAGCCTTTGCATTGGGGGCTATCTGAAAACGGCTGTGGCGCTGAAGTTGCCTGAGAATGTGGAGTTGCTGGCATGTGAAACCCGCATGTGGAGCATTCGTTTGTGTGGGATGCTCTACCAAGCTTCATTTCAGTCCTAGGCACTCAAGGGCACTAAGCATAGAGTGTGAAATCTAAGTTTCCTTGAGAGCTGCTTGGAAGCCTGATGGCGTGTGAAGTTAGTGAGCCAAATGGAGTTGTTCTCCCACAAGAACCACTCGGCTGATTCTTCTTCAATATGCCCTTCACCAACATGCAGTGTTTCCTTGATTGAATTAGTTCTCACACCATATTTGCGTCTAGAGCCTTTGCATGAGGCTATCTGAAAACGGCTGTGGCGCTGAAGTTGCCTGTGAATGTGGAGTTGGTGGCATGTGAAACCCGCATGTGGAGCATTCGTTTGTGTGGGATGCTCTACCAGATTCATTCCTAGATAATGCACTCAAGGTCACTAAGCATAGAGTGTGAAAACTGAGTTTCCTTGAGAGCTGCTTGGAAGCCTGATGGTGTGTGAAGTTAGTGAGCCAAATGGAGTTGTTCTTCCACAAGAATCACTCGGCTGATCCTCTTCAATATGCCCTTCACCAACATGCAGTGTTTCCTTGATTGAATTAGCTCTCACACCAATATTTGCGTCTAGAGCCTTTGCATTGAGGTCTATCTGAAAATGGCTGTGGCGCTGAGTTGCCTGTGAATGTGGAGTTGGTGGCATGTGAAACCCGCATGTGAGCATTCTTTTGTGTGGGATGCTCTACCAGATTCATTCCTAGATAATGCACTCAAACGGCACTAAGCATAGAGTGTGAAAACTGAGTTTCTTGAGAGCTGCTTGGAAGCCTGATGGTGTGTGAAGTTAGTGAGCCAAATGAGTTGTTCTCACACAAGGACCACTTTGTTGATCCTTCTCAATATGCCCTTCACCAACATGCAGTGTTTCCTGATTGAATTAGCTCTCACACCAATATTTGCGTCTAGAACCTTTGCATTGAGGGCTATCTGAAAACGGCTGTGGCGCTGAGTTGCCTGTGAATGTGGAGTTGGTGGCATGTGAAACCCGCATGTGGAGCATTCGTTTGTGTGGGATTCTCACCAAGCTTCATTTGAGTCCAAGGCACTCAAAGGGCACTAAGCATAGAGTGTGAAAACTGAGTTTCCTTGAGAGCTGCTTGGAAGCCTGATGGTGTGTGAAGTTAGTGAGCCAATGGAGTTGTTCTCGCACAAGGACCACTTTGTTGATCCTTCTTCAATATGCCCTTCACCAACATGCAGTGTTTCCTTGATTGAATTAGCTCTCACACAATATTTGCGTCTAGAGCCTTTGCATTGAGGGCTATCTGAAAACGGCTGTGGCGCTGAAGTTTGCCTGTGAATGTGGAGTTGGTGGCATGTGAAACCGCATGTGGAGCATTCGTTTGTGTGGGATGCTCTACCAGGTTCATTCCAAGATAATTCACTCAAAGGGCACTAAGCATAGAGTGTGAAAACTGAGTTTCCTTGAGAGCTGCTTGGAAGCCTGATGGTGTGTGAAGTTAGTGAGCAAATGGAGTTGTTCTCCCACAGAACCACTCGGCTGATTCTTCTTCAATATGCCCTTCACCAACATGCAGTGTTTCCTTGATTGAATTAGCTCTCACACCAATATTTGCGTCTAGAGCCTTTGCATTGAGGTTATCTGAAAACGGCTGTGGCTCTGAAGTTCAATGTGAATGTGGAGTTGGTGGCATGTGAAACCCGCATGTGGAGCATTCGTTTTGTGTATCATGCTCTACCAGATTCATTCCTAGATAATGCACTCAAAGGGCACTAAGCATAGAGTGTGAAAACTGAGGTTTCTGAGAGCTGCTTGGAAGCCTGATGGTGTGTGAAGTTAGTGAGCCAAATGAGTTGTTCTCCCACAAGAACCACTCGGCTGATTCTCTTCAATATGCCCTTCACCAACATGCAGTGTTTCCTTGATTGAATTAGCTCTCACACAAATATTGCGTCTAGAGCCTTTGCATTGAGGGCTATCTGAAAACGGCTTGTGGCGCTGAATTTGCCTGAGAATGTGGAGTTGGTGCATGTGAAACCCGCATGTGGAGCATTCGTTTGTGTGGATGCTCACCAAGCTTCATTTCAGTCCTAGGCACTCAAAGGGCACTAAGCATACAGTGTGAAAACTGAGTTTCCTTGAGAGCTGCTTGGAAGCCTGATGGTGTGTGAAGTTAGTGAGCCAAATGGAGTTGTTCTCCCACAAGGACCACTCGGCTGAACCTTCTTCAATATGCCCTTCACCAACATGCAGTGTTTCCTTGATTGAATTAGCTCTCACACCAATATTTGCGTCTAGAGCCTTTGCATTGAGGGCTATCTGAAAACGGCTGTGGCGCTGAGTTGCCTGTGAATGTGGAGTTGGGTGGCATGTGAAACCCGCATGTGGAGCATTCGTTTGTGTATCATGCTCTACCAGATTCATCCTAGATAATGCACTCAAAGGGCACTAAGCATAGAGTGTGAAAACTGAGTTTCCTTGAGAGCTGCTTGGAAGCCTGATGGTGTGAAGTTAGTGAGCCAAATGGAGTTGTTCTCCACAAGAACCACTCGGCTGATCCTTCTTCAATATGCCCTTCACCAACATGCAGTGTTTCCTTGATTGAATTAGCTCTCACACCAATATTTGCGTCTAGAGCCTTTGCATTGAGGGCTATCTGAAAACGGCTGTGGCGCAGAAGTTGCGTGAAAATGTGGAGTTGGTGGCATGTGAAACCCGCATGTGGAACATTCGTTTGTGTGGGGATGCTCAGCAAGCTTCATTTCAGTCTAGGCACTCAAAGGGCACTAAGCATAGAGTGTGAAAACTGAGTTTCCTTGAGAGCTGCTTGGAGCCTGATGGTGTGTGAAGTTAGTGAGGCAAATGGAGTTGTTCTCCCACAAGAACCACTCGGCTGATCCTTCTTCAATACGCCTTCACCAAATGCAGTGTTTCCTTGATTGAATTAGCTCTCACACCAATATTTGCGTCTAGAGCCTTTGCATTGAGGGCTATCTGAAAACGGCTGTGGCGCTGAAGTTGCCTGTGAATGTGGAGTTGGTGCATGTGAAACCCGCATGTGGAGCATTCTTTGTGTGGGATGCTCTACCAGGTTCATTCCTAGATAATGCATGAAAGGGCACTAAGCATAGAGTGTGAAAACTGAGTTTCCTTGAGAGCTGCTTGGAAGCCTGATGGTGTGTGAAGTTAGTGAGCCAAATGGAGTTGTTCTCGCACAAGACCACTTTTGTTGATCCTTCTTCAATATGCCCTTCACCAACATGCAGTGTTTCCTTGATTGAATTAGCTCTCACACCAATATTTGCGTCTAGAGCCTTTGCATTGAGGCTATCTGAAAACGGCTGTGGCGCTGAAGTTGCCTGTGATGTGGAGTTGGTGGCATGTGAAACCCGCATGTGGAGCATTCGTTTGTGTGGGATGCTCTACCAGGTTCATTCCAAGATAATTCACTCAAAGGGCACTAAGCATAGAGTGTGAAAACTGAGTTCTTGAGAGCTGCTTGGAAGCCTGATGGTGTGTGAAGTTAGTGAGCCAAATGGAGTTGTTCTCCCACAAGAACCACTCGGCTGATTCTTCTTCAATATGCCCTTCACCAACATGCAGTGTTTCTTGATTGAATTAGCTCTCACCCAATATTTGCGTCTAGAGCCTTTGCATTGAGGGTTATCTGAAAACGGCTGTGGCTCTGAAGTTCAATGTGAATGTGGAGTTGGGTGGCATGTGAAACCCGCATGTGGAGCATTCGTTTTTGTGGGATGCTCTACCAAGCTTCATTTCAGTCGTAGGAACTCAAAGGGCACTAAGCATAGAGTGTGAAAACTGAGTTTCCTTGAGAGCTGCTTGGAAGCCTGATGGTGTGTGAAGTTAGTGAGCCAAATGGAGTTGTTCTCCCACAAGGACCACTCGGCTGAACCTTCTTCAATATGCCCTTCACAACATGCAGTGTTTCCTTGATTGAATTAGCTCTCACACCGAATATTTGCGTCTAGAGCCTTTGCATTGAGGGCTATCTGAAAACGGCTGTGGCGCTGAGTTGCCTGTGAATGTGGAGTTGGTGGCATGTGAAACCCGCATGTGGAGCATTCGTTTGTGTATCATGCTCTACCAGATTCATTCCTAGATAATGCACTCAAAGGGCACTAAGCATAGAGTGTGAAAACTGAGTTTCCTTGAGAGCTGCTTGGAAGCCTGATGGTGTGTGAAGTTAGTGAGCCAAATGGAGTTGTTCTCCCACAAGAACCACTCGGCTGATTCTTCTTCAATATGCCCTTCACCAACATGCAGTGTTTCCTTGATGAATTAGCTCTCACACCAATATTTGCTCTAGAGCCTTTGCATTGAGGGCTATCTGAAAACGGCTGTGGCGCTGAATTTGCCTGACAACGTGGAGTTGGGTGGCATGTGAAACCCGCATGTGGAGCATTCGTTTGTGTGGGATGCTCACCAAGCTTCATTTCAGTCTAGCACTCAAAGGGCACTAAGCATACAGTGTGAAAACTGAGTTTCCTTGAGAGCTGCTTGAAGCCTGATGGTGTGTGAAGTTAGTGAGCCAAATGGAGTTGTTCTCCCACAAGACCACTCGCTGAACCTTCTTCAATATGCCCTTCACCAACATGCAGTGTTTCCTTGATTGAATTAGCTCTCACACCAATATTTGCGTCTAGAGCCTTTGCATTGAGGGCTATCTGAAACGGCTGTGGCGCTGAAGTTGCCTGTGAATGTGGAGTTGGTGGCATGTGAAACCCGCATGTGGAGCATTCGTTTGTGTATCATGCTCTACCAGATTCATTCCTAGATAATGCACTCAAAGGGCACTAAGCATAGAGTGTGAAAACTGAGTTTCCTTGAGAGCTGCTTGGAAGCCTGATGGTGTGTGAAGTTAGTGAGCCAACTGGAGTTGTTCTCCCACAAGAACCACTCGGCTGATCCTTCTTCAATATGCCCTTCACCAACATGCAGTGTTTCCTTGATTGAATTAGCTCTCACACCAATATTTGCGTCTAGAGCCTTTGCATTGAGGGCTATCTGAAAACGGCTGTGGCGCTGAATTTGCCTGTGAATGTGGAGTTGGTGGCATGTGAACCCGCATGTGGAGCATTCTTTTGTGTGGGATGCTCTACCAGGTTCATTCCTAGATAATGCAGTGAAAGGGCACTAAGCATAGAGTGTGAAAACTGAGTTTCCTTGAGAGCTGCTTGGAAGCCTGATGGTGTGTGAAGTTAGTGAGCCAAATGGAGTTGTTCTCCCCCAAGAACCACTTGGCTAATCCTTCTTCAATATGCCCTTCACCAACATGCAGTGTTTCCTTGATTGAATTAGCTCTCACACCAATATTTGCGTCTAGAGGCTTTGCATTGAGGGCTATCTGAAACGGCTGTGGCGCTGAAGTTGCCTGTGAATGTGGAGTTGGTGGCATGTGAAACCCGCATGTGGAGCATTCGTTTGTGTGGGATGCTCACCAAGCTTCATTTCAGTCCTAGGCACACAAAGGGCACTAAGCATAGAGTGTGAAAACTGAGTTTCCTTGAGAGCTGCTTGGAAACCTGATGGTGTGTGAAGTTAGTGAGCCAAATGGAGTTGTTCTCCCACAAGAACCACTCGGCTGATCCTCTTCAATATGCCCTTCACCAACATGCAGTGTTTCCTTGATTGAATTAGCTCTCACACCAATATTTGCGTCTAGAGCCTTTGCATTGAGGGCTATCTGAAAACGGCTGTGGCGCTGAAGTTGCCTGTGAATGTGGAGTTGGTGGCATGTGAAACCCGCATGTGGAGCATTCTTTTGTGTGGGATGCTTACCAGATTCATTCCTAGATAATGCACTCAAACGGCACCTAAGCATAGAGTGTGAAAACTGAGTTTCCTTGAGAGCTGCTTGGAAGCCTGATGGTGTGTGAAGTTAGTGAGCCAAATGGAGTTGTTCTCCCACAAGAACCACTTGGCTGATCCTTCTTCAATATGCCCTTCACCAACATGCAGTGTTTCCTTGATTGAATTAGCTCTCACACCAATATTTGCGTCTAGAGCCTTTGCATTGAGGGCTATCTGAAAACGGCTGTGGCGCTGAAGTTGCCTGTGAATGTGGAGTTGGTGGCATGTGAAACCCGCATGTGGAGCATTCGTTTGTGTGGGATGCTCAGCAAGCTTCA
>NW_026697724.1:0-24946 GCF_030435755.1 Ochotona princeps
GCGGGTTTCACATGCCACCAACTCCACATTCACAGGCAACTTCAGCGCCACAGCCGTTTTCAGATAGCCCTCAATGCAAAGGCTCTAGACGCAAATATTGGTGTGAGAGCTAATTCAATCAAGGAAACACTGCATGTTGGTGAAGGGCATATTGAAGAAGGATCAGCCGAGTGGTTCTTGTGGGAGAACAACTCCATTTGGCTCACTAACTTCACACACCATCAGGCTTCCAAGCAGCTCTCAAGGAAACTCAGTTTTCACACTCTATGCTTAGTGCCCTTTGTATGGATAGGACTGAAATGAACCTGGTAGAGCATCCCACACAAACGAATGCTCCACTTGCGGGTTTCACATGCCACCAACTCCACATTCACAGGCAACTTCAGCGCCACAGCCGTTTTCAGATAGCCCTCAATGCAAAGGCTCTAGACGCAAATATTGGTGTGAGTGCTAATTCAATCAAGGAAACACTGCATGTTGGTGAAGGGCATATTGAAGAAGGATCAGCCGAGTGGTTCTTGTGGGAGAACAACTCCATTTGGCTCACTAACTTCACACCATCAGGCTTCCAAGCAGCTCTCAAGGAAACTCAGTTTTCACACTCTATGCTTAGTGCCCTTTGAGTGCATTATCTAGGAATGAACCTGGTAGAGCATCCCACACAAACGAATGCTCCACATGCGGGTTTCACATGCCACCAACTCCACATTCACAGGCAATTTCAGCGCCACAGCCGTTTTCAGATAGCCCTCAATGCAAAGGCTCCAGACGCAAATATTGGTGTGAGAGCTAATTCAATCAAGGAAACACTGCATGTTGGTGAAGGGCATATTGAAGAAGGATCAGCCGAGTGGTTCTTGTGGGAGAACAACTCCATTTGGCTCACTAACTTCACACACCATCAGGCTTCCAAGCAGCTCTCAAGGAAACTCAGTTTTCACACTCTATGCTTAGTGCTCTTTGTGTGCCTAGGACTGAAATGAAGCTTGGTCAGCATCCCACACAAACGAATGCTCCACATGCGGGTTTCACATGCCACCAACTCCACATTCACAGGCAACTTCAGCGCCACAGCCGTTTTCAGATAGCCCTCAATGCAAAGGCTCTAGACGCAAATATTGGTGTGAGAGCTAATTCAATCAAGGAAACACTGCATGTTGGTGAAGGGCATATTGAAGAAGGATCAGCCGAGTGGTTCTTGTGGGAGAACAACTCCATTTGGCTCACTAACTTCACACACCATCAGGCTTCCAAGCAGCTCTCAAGGAAACTCAGTTTTCACACTCTATGCTTAGTGCCCTTTGTATGGCTAGCACTGAAATGAACCTGGTAGAGCATCCCACACAAACGAATGCTCCACATGCGGGTTTCACATGCCACCAACTCCACATTCACAGGCAACTTCAGCGCCACAGCCGTTTTCTGATAGCCCTCAATGCAAAGGCTCTAGACGCAAATATTGGTGTGAGAATTAATTCAATCAAGGAAACACTGCATGTTGGTGAAGGGCATATTGAAGAAGGATCAGCCGAGTGGTTCTTGTGGGAGAACAACTCCATTTGGCTCACTAACTTCACACACCATCAGGCTTCCAAGCAGCTCTCAAGGAAACTCAGTTTTCACACTCTATGCTTAGTGCCCTTTGAGTGCATTATCTAGGAATGAACCTGGTAGAGCATCCCACACAAACGAATGCTCCACATGCGGGTTTCACATGCCACCAACTCCACATTCACAGGCAACCTCAGCGCCACAGCCGTTTTCAGATAGCCCTCAAAGCAAAGGCTCTAGACGAAAATATTGGTGTGAGAACAAATTCAATCAAGGAAACACTGCATGTTGGTGAAGGGCATATTGAAGAAGGATCAGCCGAGTGGTTCTTGTGGGAGAACAACTCCATTTGGCTCACTAACTTCACACACCATCAGGCTTCCAAACAGCTCTCAAGGAAACTCTGTTTTCACACTCTATGCTTAGTGTCCTTTGTATGGCTAGGACTGAAATGAACCTGGTAGAGCAACCCACACAAACGAATGCTCCACATGCGGGTTTCACATGCCACCAACTCCACATTCACAGGCAACTTCAGCGCCACAGCCGTTTTCAGATAGCCCTCAATGCAAAGGCTCTAGACGCAAATATTGGTGTGAGAGCTAATTCAATCAAGGAAACACTGCATGTTGGTGAAGGGCATATTGAAGAAGGATCAGCCGAGTGGTTCTTGTGGGAGAACAACTCCATTTGGCTCACTAACTTCACACACCATCAGGCTTCCAAGCAGCTCTCAAGGAAACTCAGTTTTCACACTCTATGCTTAGTGCTCTTTGTGTGCCTAGGACTGAAATGAAGCTTGGTCAGCATCCCACACAAACGAATGCTCCACATGCGGGTTTCACATGCCACCAACTCCACATTCACAGGCAACTTCAGCGCCACAGCCGTTTTCAGATAGCCCTCAATGCAAAGGCTCAAGACGCAAATATTGGTGTGAGAGCTAATTCAATCAAGGAAACACTGCATGTTGGTGAAGGGCATATTGAAGAAGGATCAGCCGAGTGGTTCTTGTGGGAGAACAACTCCATTTGGCTCACTAACTTCACACACCATCAGGCTTCCAAGCAGCTCTCAAGGAAACTCAGTTTTCACACTCTATGCTTAGTGCCCTTTGAGTGCCTAGGACTGAAATGAAGCTTGGTCAGCATCCCACACAAACGAATGCTCCACATGCGGGTTTCACATGCCACCAACTCCACATTCACAGGCAACTTCAGCGCCACAGCCGTTTTCAGATAGCCCTCAAAGCAAAGGCTCTAGACGCAAATATTTGTGTGAGAGCTAATTCAATCAAGGAAACACTGCATGTTGGTGAAGGGCATATTGAAGAAGAATCAGCCGAGTGGTTCTTGTGGGAGAACAACTCCATTTGGCTCACTAACTTCACACACAATCAGGCTTCCAAGCAGCTCTCAAGGAAACTCAGTTTTCACACTCTATGATTAGTGCCCTTTGTATGGCTAGGACTGAAATGAACCTGGTAGAGCATCCCACACAAACGAATGCTCCACATGCGTGTTTCACATGCCACCAACTCCACATTCACAGGCAACTTCAGCGCCACAGCCGTTTTCAGATAGCCCTCAATGCAAAGGCTCAAGACGCAAATATTGGTGTGAGAGCTAATTCAATCAAGGAAACACTGCATGTTGGTGAAGGGCATATTGAAGAAGAATCAGCCGAGTGGTTCTTGTGGGAGAACAACTCCATTTGGCTCACTAACTTCACACACCATCAGGCTTCCAAGCAGCTCTCAAGGAATCTCAGTTTTCACACTCTATGCTTAGTGCTCTTTGTGTGCCTAGGACTGAAATGAAGCTTGGTCAGCATCCCACACAAACGAATGCTCCACATGCGGGTTTCACATGCCACCAACTCCACATTCACAGGCAACTTCAGCGCCACAGCCGTTTTCAGATAGCCCTCAATGCAAAGGCTCTAGACGCAAATATTGGTGTGAGAGCTAATTCAATCAAGGAAACACTGCATGTTGGTGAAGGGCATATTGAAGAAGGATCAGCAGAGTGGTTCTTGTGGGAGAACAACTCCATTTGGCTCACTAACTTCACACACCATCAGGCTTCCAAGCAGCTCTCAAGGAAACTCAGTTTTCACACTCTATGCTTAGTGCCCTTTGTATGGATAGGACTGAAATGAACCTGGTAGAGCATCCCACACAAACGAATGCTCCACATGCGGGTTTCACATGCCACCAACTCCACATTCACAGGCAACTTCAGCGCCACAGCCGTTTTCAGATAGCCCTCAATGCAAAGGCTCTAGACGCAAATACTGGTGTGAGAGCTAATTCAATCAAGGAAACACTGCATGTTGGTGAAGGGCATATTGAAGAAGGATCAGCCGAGTGGTTCTTGTGGGAGAACAACTCCATTTGGCTCACTAACTTCACACACCATCAGGCTTCCAAGCAGCTCTCAAGGAAACTCAGTTTTCACACTCTATGCTTAGTGCCCTTTGTATGGCTAGGACTGAAATGAACCTGGTAGAGCATCCCACACAAACGAATGCTCCACATGCGTGTTTCACATGCCACCAACTCCACATTCACAGGCAACTTCAGCGCCACAGCCGTTTTCAGATAGCCCTCAATGCAAAGGCTCTAGACGCAAATATTGGTGTGAGAGCTAATTCAATCAAGGAAACACTGCATGTTGGTGAAGGGCATATTGAAGAAGGATCAGCAGAGTGGTTCTTGTGGGAGAACAACTCCATTTGGCTCACTAACTTCACACACCATCAGGCTTCCAAGCAGCTCTCAAGGAAACTCAGTTTTCACACTCTATGCTTAGTGCCCTTTGTATGGATAGGACTGAAATGAACCTGGTAGAGCAACCCACACAAACGAATGCTCCACATGCGGGTTTCACATGCCACCAACTCCACATTCACAGGCAACTTCAGCGCCACAGCCGTTTTCAGATAGCCCTCAATGCAAAGGCTCTAGACGCAAATATTGGTGTGAGAGCTAATTCAATCAAGGAAACACTGCATGTTGGTGAAGGGCATATTGAAGAAGGATCAGCCGAGTGGTTCTTGTGGGAGAACAACTCCATTTGGCTCACTAACTTCACACACCATCAGGCTTCCAAGCAGCTCTCAAGGAAACTCAGTTTTCACACTCTATGCTTAGTGCCCTTTGTATGGATAGGACTGAAATGAACCTGGTAGAGCATCCCACACAAACGAATGCTCCACTTGCGGGTTTCACATGCCACCAACTCCACATTCACAGGCAACTTCAGCGCCACAGCCGTTTTCAGATAGCCCTCAATGCAAAGGCTCTAGACGCAAATATTGGTGTGAGTGCTAATTCAATCAAGGAAACACTGCATGTTGGTGAAGGGCATATTGAAGAAGGATCAGCCGAGTGGTTCTTGTGGGAGAACAACTCCATTTGGCTCACTAACTTCACACCATCAGGCTTCCAAGCAGCTCTCAAGGAAACTCAGTTTTCACACTCTATGCTTAGTGCCCTTTGAGTGCATTATCTAGGAATGAACCTGGTAGAGCATCCCACACAAACGAATGCTCCACATGCGGGTTTCACATGCCACCAACTCCACATTCACAGGCAATTTCAGCGCCACAGCCGTTTTCAGATAGCCCTCAATGCAAAGGCTCTAGACGCAAATATTGGTGTGAGAGCTAATTCAATCAAGGAAACACTGCATGTTGGTGAAGGGCATATTGAAGAAGGATCAGCCGAGTGGTTCTTGTGGGAGAACAACTCCATTTGGCTCACTAACTTCACACACCATCAGGCTTCCAAGCAGCTCTCAAGGAAACTCAGTTTTCACACTCTATGCTTAGTGCCCTTTGAGTGCATTATCTAGGAATGAACCTGGTAGAGCATCCCACACAAACGAATGCTCCACATGCGGGTTTCACATGCCACCAACTCCACATTCACAGGCAACTTCAGCGCCACAGCCGTTTTCAGATAGCCCTCAATGCAAAGGCTCTAGACGCAAATATTGGTGTGAGAGCTAATTCAATCAAGGAAACACTGCATGTTGGTGAAGGGCATATTGAAGAAGGATCAGCCGAGTGGTTCTTGTGGGAGAACAACTCCATTTGGCTCACTAACTTCACACACCATCAGGCTTCCAAGCAGCTCTCAAGGAAACTCAGTTTTCACACTCTATGCTTAGTGCCCTTTGTATGGCTAGCACTGAAATGAACCTGGTAGAGCATCCCACACAAACGAATGCTCCACATGCGGGTTTCACATGCCACCAACTCCACATTCACAGGCAACTTCAGTGCCACTGCCGTTTTCTGATAGCCCTCATTGCAAAGGCTCTAGACGCAAATATTGGTGTGAGAGCTAATTCAATCAAGGAAACACTGCATGTTGGTGAAGGGCATATTGAAGAAGGATCAGCCGAGTGGTTCTTGTGGGAGAACAACTCCATTTGGCTCACTAACTTCACACCATCAGGCTTCCAAGCAGCTCTCAAGGAAACTCAGTTTTCACACTCTATGCTTAGTGCCCTTTGAGTGCATTATCTAGGAATGAACCTGGTAGAGCATCCCACACAAACGAATGCTCCACATGCGGGTTTCACATGCCACCAACTCCACATTCACAGGCAACTTCAGCGCCACAGCCGTTTTCAGATAGCCCTCAAAGCAAAGGCTCTAGACGAAAATATTGATGTGAGAACTAATTCAATCAAGGAAACACTGCATGTTGGTGAAGGGCATATTGAAGAAGGATCAGCCGAGTGGTTCTTGTGGGAGAACAACTCCATTTGGCTCACTAACTTCACACACCATCAGGCTTCCAAACAGCTCTCAAGGAAACTCTGTTTTCACACTCTATGCTTAGTGTCCTTTGTATGGCTAGCACTGAAATGAACCTGGTAGAGCAACCCACACAAACGAATGCTCCACATGCGGGTTTCACATGCCACCAACTCCACATTCACAGGCAACTTCAGCGCCACAGCCGTTTTCAGATAGCCCTCAATGCAAAGGCTCTAGACGCAAATATTGGTGTGAGAGCTAATTCAATCAAGGAAACACTGCATGTTGGTGAAGGGCATATTGAAGAAGGATCAGCCGAGTGGTTCTTGTGGGAGAACAACTCCATTTGGCTCACTAACTTCACACACCATCAGGCTTCCAAGCAGCTCTCAAGGAAACTCAGTTTTCACACTCTATGCTTAGTGCCCTTTGTATGGCTAGGACTGAAATGAACCTGGTAGAGCAACCCACACAAACGAATGCTCCACATGCGGGTTTCACATGCCACCAACTCCACATTCACAGGCAACTTCAGCGCCACAGCCGTTTTCAGATAGCCCTCAATGCAAAGGCTCTAGACGCAAATATTGGTGTGAGAGCTAATTCAATCAAGGAAACACTGCATGTTGGTGAAGGGCATATTGAAGAAGGATCAGCCGAGTGGTTCTTGTGGGAGAACAACTCCATTTGGCTCACTAACTTCACACACCATCAGGCTTCCAAGCAGCTCTCAAGGAAACTCAGTTTTCACACTCTATGCTTAGTGCTCTTTGTGTGCCTAGGACTGAAATGAAGCTTGGTCAGCATCCCACACAAACGAATGCTCCACATGCGGGTTTCACATGCCACCAACTCCACATTCACAGGCAACTTCAGCGCCACAGCCGTTTTCAGATAGCCCTCAATGCAAAGGCTCAAGACGCAAATATTGGTGTGAGAGCTAATTCAATCAAGGAAACACTGCATGTTGGTGAAGGGCATATTGAAGAAGGATCAGCCGAGTGGTTCTTGTGGGAGAACAACTCCATTTGGCTCACTAACTTCACACACCATCAGGCTTCCAAGCAGCTCTCAAGGAAACTCAGTTTTCACACTCTATGCTTAGTGCCCTTTGAGTGCCTAGGACTGAAATGAAGCTTGGTCAGCATCCCACACAAACGAATGCTCCACATGCGGGTTTCACATGCCACCAACTCCACATTCACAGGCAACTTCAGCGCCACAGCCGTTTTCAGATAGCCCTCAAAGCAAAGGCTCTAGACGCAAATATTTGTGTGAGAGCTAATTCAATCAAGGAAACACTGCATGTTGGTGAAGGGCATATTGAAGAAGAATCAGCCGAGTGGTTCTTGTGGGAGAACAACTCCATTTGGCTCACTAACTTCACACACAATCAGGCTTCCAAGCAGCTCTCAAGGAAACTCAGTTTTCACACTCTATGATTAGTGCCCTTTGTATGGCTAGGACTGAAATGAACCTGGTAGAGCATCCCACACAAACGAATGCTCCACATGCGTGTTTCACATGCCACCAACTCCACATTCACAGGCAACTTCAGCGCCACAGCCGTTTTCAGATAGCCCTCAATGCAAAGGCTCAAGACGCAAATATTGGTGTGAGAGCTAATTCAATCAAGGAAACACTGCATGTTGGTGAAGGGCATATTGAAGAAGAATCAGCCGAGTGGTTCTTGTGGGAGAACAACTCCATTTGGCTCACTAACTTCACACACCATCAGGCTTCCAAGCAGCTCTCAAGGAAACTCAGTTTTCACACTCTATGCTTAGTGCTCTTTGTGTGCCTAGGACTGAAATGAAGCTTGGTCAGCATCCCACACAAACGAATGCTCCACATGCGGGTTTCACATGCCACCAACTCCACATTCACAGGCAACTTCAGCGCCACAGCCGTTTTCAGATAGCCCTCAATGCAAAGGCTCTAGACGCAAATATTGGTGTGAGAGCTAATTCAATCAAGGAAACACTGCATGTTGGTGAAGGGCATATTGAAGAAGGATCAGCAGAGTGGTTCTTGTGGGAGAACAACTCCATTTGGCTCACTAACTTCACACACCATCAGGCTTCCAAGCAGCTCTCAAGGAAACTCAGTTTTCACACTCTATGCTTAGTGCCCTTTGTATGGATAGGACTGAAATGAACCTGGTAGAGCATCCCACACAAACGAATGCTCCACATGCGGGTTTCACATGCCACCAACTCCACATTCACAGGCAACTTCAGCGCCACAGCCGTTTTCAGATAGCCCTCAATGCAAAGGCTCTAGACGCAAATACTGGTGTGAGAGCTAATTCAATCAAGGAAACACTGCATGTTGGTGAAGGGCATATTGAAGAAGGATCAGCCGAGTGGTTCTTGTGGGAGAACAACTCCATTTGGCTCACTAACTTCACACACCATCAGGCTTCCAAGCAGCTCTCAAGGAAACTCAGTTTTCACACTCTATGCTTAGTGCCCTTTGTATGGCTAGAACTGAAATGAACCTGGTAGAGCATCCCACACAAACGAATGCTCCACATGCGTGTTTCACATGCCACCAACTCCACATTCACAGGCAACTTCAGCGCCACAGCCGTTTTCAGATAGCCCTCAATGCAAAGGCTCTAGACGCAAATATTGGTGTGAGAGCTAATTCAATCAAGGAAACACTGCATGTTGGTGAAGGGCATATTGAAGAAGGATCAGCAGAGTGGTTCTTGTGGGAGAACAACTTCCATTTGGCTCACTAACTTCACACACCATCAGGCTTCCAAGCAGCTCTCAAGGAAACTCAGTTTTCACACTCTATGCTTAGTGCCCTTTGTATGGATAGGACTGAAATGAACCTGGTAGAGCAACCCACACAAACGAATGCTCCACATGCGGGTTTCACATGCCACCAACTCCACATTCACAGGCAACTTCAGCGCCACAGCCGTTTTCAGATAGCCCTCAATGCAAAGGCTCTAGACGCAAATATTGGTGTGAGAGCTAATTCAATCAAGGAAACACTGCATGTTGGTGAAGGGCATATTGAAGAAGGATCAGCCGAGTGGTTCTTGTGGGAGAACAACTCCATTTGGCTCACTAACTTCACACACCATCAGGCTTCCAAGCAGCTCTCAAGGAAACTCAGTTTTCACACTCTATGCTTAGTGCCCTTTGTATGGATAGGACTGAAATGAACCTGGTAGAGCATCCCACACAAACGAATGCTCCACATGCGGGTTTCACATGCCACCAACTCCACATTCACAGGCAACTTCAGCGCCACAGCCGTTTTCAGATAGCCCTCAATGCAAAGGCTCTAGACGCAAATACTGGTGTGAGAGCTAATTCAATCAAGGAAACACTGCATGTTGGTGAAGGGCATATTGAAGAAGGATCAGCCGAGTGGTTCTTGTGGGAGAACAACTCCATTTGGCTCACTAACTTCACACACCATCAGGCTTCCAAGCAGCTCTCAAGGAAACTCAGTTTTCACACTCTATGCTTAGTGCCCTTTGTATGGCTAGGACTGAAATGAACCTGGTAGAGCATCCCACACAAACGAATGCTCCACATGCGTGTTTCACATGCCACCAACTCCACATTCACAGGCAACTTCAGCGCCACAGCCGTTTTCAGATAGCCCTCAATGCAAAGGCTCTAGACGCAAATATTGGTGTGAGAGCTAATTCAATCAAGGAAACACTGCATGTTGGTGAAGGGCATATTGAAGAAGGATCAGCAGAGTGGTTCTTGTGGGAGAACAACTCCATTTGGCTCACTAACTTCACACACCATCAGGCTTCCAAGCAGCTCTCAAGGAAACTCAGTTTTCACACTCTATGCTTAGTGCCCTTTGTATGGATAGGACTGAAATGAACCTGGTAGAGCAACCCACACAAACGAATGCTCCACATGCGGGTTTCACATGCCACCAACTCCACATTCACAGGCAACTTCAGCGCCACAGCCGTTTTCAGATAGCCCTCAATGCAAAGGCTCTAGACGCAAATATTGGTGTGAGAGCTAATTCAATCAAGGAAACACTGCATGTTGGTGAAGGGCATATTGAAGAAGGATCAGCCGAGTGGTTCTTGTGGGAGAACAACTCCATTTGGCTCACTAACTTCACACACCATCAGGCTTCCAAGCAGCTCTCAAGGAAACTCAGTTTTCACACTCTATGCTTAGTGCCCTTTGTATGGATAGGACTGAAATGAACCTGGTAGAGCATCCCACACAAACGAATGCTCCACTTGCGGGTTTCACATGCCACCAACTCCACATTCACAGGCAACTTCAGCGCCACAGCCGTTTTCAGATAGCCCTCAATGCAAAGGCTCTAGACGCAAATATTGGTGTGAGTGCTAATTCAATCAAGGAGACACTGCATGTTGGTGAAGGGCATATTGAAGAAGGATCAGCCGAGTGGTTCTTGTGGGAGAACAACTCCATTTGGCTCACTAACTTCACACCATCAGGCTTCCAAGCAGCTCTCAAGGAAACTCAGTTTTCACACTCTATGCTTAGTGCCCTTTGAGTGCATTATCTAGGAATGAACCTGGTAGAGCATCCCACACAAACGAATGCTCCACATGCGGGTTTCACATGCCACCAACTCCACATTCACAGGCAATTTCAGCGCCACAGCCGTTTTCAGATAGCCCTCAATGCAAAGGCTCCAGACGCAAATATTGGTGTGAGAGCTAATTCAATCAAGGAAACACTGCATGTTGGTGAAGGGCATATTGAAGAAGGATCAGCCGAGTGGTTCTTGTGGGAGAACAACTCCATTTGGCTCACTAACTTCACACACCATCAGGCTTCCAAGCAGCTCTCAAGGAAACTCAGTTTTCACACTCTATGCTTAGTGCTCTTTGTGTGCCTAGGACTGAAATGAAGCTTGGTCAGCATCCCACACAAACGAATGCTCCACATGCGGGTTTCACATGCCACCAACTCCACATTCACAGGCAACTTCAGCGCCACAGCCGTTTTCAGATAGCCCTCAATGCAAAGGCTCTAGACGCAAATATTGGTGTGAGAGCTAATTCAATCAAGGAAACACTGCATGTTGGTGAAGGGCATATTGAAGAAGGATCAGCCGAGTGGTTCTTGTGGGAGAACAACTCCATTTGGCTCACTAACTTCACACACCATCAGGCTTCCAAGCAGCTCTCAAGGAAACTCAGTTTTCACACTCTATGCTTAGTGCCCTTTGTATGGCTAGCACTGAAATGAACCTGGTAGAGCATCCCACACAAACGAATGCTCCACATGCGGGTTTCACATGCCACCAACTCCACATTCACAGGCAACTTCAGTGCCACTGCCGTTTTCTGATAGCCCTCATTGCAAAGGCTCTAGACGCAAATATTGGTGTGAGAGCTAATTCAATCAAGGAAACACTGCATGTTGGTGAAGGGCATATTGAAGAAGGATCAGCCGAGTGGTTCTTGTGGGAGAACAACTCCATTTGGCTCACTAACTTCACACCATCAGGCTTCCAAGCAGCTCTCAAGGAAACTCAGTTTTCACACTCTATGCTTAGTGCCCTTTGAGTGCATTATCTAGGAATGAACCTGGTAGAGCATCCCACACAAACGAATGCTCCACATGCGGGTTTCACATGCCACCAACTCCACATTCACAGGCAACTTCAGCGCCACAGCCGTTTTCAGATAGCCCTCAAAGCAAAGGCTCTAGACGAAAATATTGGTGTGAGAACTAATTCAATCAAGGAAACACTGCATGTTGGTGAAGGGCATATTGAAGAAGGATCAGCCGAGTGGTTCTTGTGGGAGAACAACTCCATTTGGCTCACTAACTTCACACACCATCAGGCTTCCAAACAGCTCTCAAGGAAACTCTGTTTTCACACTCTATGCTTAGTGTCCTTTGTATGGCTAGCACTGAAATGAACCTGGTAGAGCAACCCACACAAACGAATGCTCCACATGCGGGTTTCACATGCCACCAACTCCACATTCACAGGCAACTTCAGCGCCACAGCCGTTTTCAGATAGCCCTCAATGCAAAGGCTCTAGACGCAAATATTGGTGTGAGAGCTAATTCAATCAAGGAAACACTGCATGTTGGTGAAGGGCATATTGAAGAAGGATCAGCCGAGTGGTTCTTGTGGGAGAACAACTCCATTTGGCTCACTAACTTCACACACCATCAGGCTTCCAAGCAGCTCTCAAGGAAACTCAGTTTTCACACTCTATGCTTAGTGCCCTTTGTATGGCTAGGACTGAAATGAACCTGGTAGAGCAACCCACACAAACGAATGCTCCACATGCGGGTTTCACATGCCACCAACTCCACATTCACAGGCAACTTCAGCGCCACAGCCGTTTTCAGATAGCCCTCAATGCAAAGGCTCTAGACGCAAATATTGGTGTGAGAGCTAATTCAATCAAGGAAACACTGCATGTTGGTGAAGGGCATATTGAAGGAGGATCAGCCGAGTGGTTCTTGTGGGAGAACAACTCCATTTGGCTCACTAACTTCACACACCATCAGGCTTCCAAGCAGCTCTCAAGGAAACTCAGTTTTCACACTCTATGCTTAGTGCTCTTTGTGTGCCTAGGACTGAAATGAAGCTTGGTCAGCATCCCACACAAACGAATGCTCCACATGCGGGTTTCACATGCCACCAACTCCACATTCACAGGCAACTTCAGCGCCACAGCCGTTTTCAGATAGCCCTCAATGCAAAGGCTCAAGACGCAAATATTGGTGTGAGAGCTAATTCAATCAAGGAAACACTGCATGTTGGTGAAGGGCATATTGAAGAAGGATCAGCCGAGTGGTTCTTGTGGGAGAACAACTCCATTTGGCTCACTAACTTCACACACCATCAGGCTTCCAAGCAGCTCTCAAGGAAACTCAGTTTTCACACTCTATGCTTAGTGCCCTTTGAGTGCCTAGGACTGAAATGAAGCTTGGTCAGCATCCCACACAAACGAATGCTCCACATGCGGGTTTCACATGCCACCAACTCCACATTCACAGGCAACTTCAGCGCCACAGCCATTTTCAGATAGCCCTCAAAGCAAAGGCTCTAGACGCAAATATTTGTGTGAGAGCTAATTCAATCAAGGAAACACTGCATGTTGGTGAAGGGCATATTGAAGAAGAATCAGCCGAGTGGTTCTTGTGGGAGAACAACTCCATTTGGCTCACTAACTTCACACACAATCAGGCTTCCAAGCAGCTCTCAAGGAAACTCAGTTTTCACACTCTATGATTAGTGCCCTTTGTATGGCTAGGACTGAAATGAACCTGGTAGAGCATCCCACACAAACGAATGCTCCACATGCGTGTTTCACATGCCACCAACTCCACATTCACAGGCAACTTCAGCGCCACAGCCGTTTTCAGATAGCCCTCAATGCAAAGGCTCAAGACGCAAATATTGGTGTGAGAGCTAATTCAATCAAGGAAACACTGCATGTTGGTGAAGGGCATATTGAAGAAGAATCAGCCGAGTGGTTCTTGTGGGAGAACAACTCCATTTGGCTCACTAACTTCACACACCATCAGGCTTCCAAGCAGCTCTCAAGGAATCTCAGTTTTCACACTCTATGCTTAGTGCTCTTTGTGTGCCTAGGACTGAAATGAAGCTTGGTCAGCATCCCACACAAACGAATGCTCCACATGCGGGTTTCACATGCCACCAACTCCACATTCACAGGCAACTTCAGCGCCACAGCCGTTTTCAGATAGCCCTCAATGCAAAGGCTCTAGACGCAAATATTGGTGTGAGAGCTAATTCAATCAAGGAAACACTGCATGTTGGTGAAGGGCATATTGAAGAAGGATCAGCAGAGTGGTTCTTGTGGGAGAACAACTCCATTTGGCTCACTAACTTCACACACCATCAGGCTTCCAAGCAGCTCTCAAGGAAACTCAGTTTTCACACTCTATGCTTAGTGCCCTTTGTATGGATAGGACTGAAATGAACCTGGTAGAGCATCCCACACAAACGAATGCTCCACATGCGGGTTTCACATGCCACCAACTCCACATTCACAGGCAACTTCAGCGCCACAGCCGTTTTCAGATAGCCCTCAATGCAAAGGCTCTAGACGCAAATACTGGTGTGAGAGCTAATTCAATCAAGGAAACACTGCATGTTGGTGAAGGGCATATTGAAGAAGGATCAGCCGAGTGGTTCTTGTGGGAGAACAACTCCATTTGGCTCACTAACTTCACACACCATCAGGCTTCCAAGCAGCTCTCAAGGAAACTCAGTTTTCACACTCTATGCTTAGTGCCCTTTGTATGGCTAGAACTGAAATGAACCTGGTAGAGCATCCCACACAAACGAATGCTCCACATGCGTGTTTCACATGCCACCAACTCCACATTCACAGGCAACTTCAGCGCCACAGCCGTTTTCAGATAGCCCTCAATGCAAAGGCTCTAGACGCAAATATTGGTGTGAGAGCTAATTCAATCAAGGAAACACTGCATGTTGGTGAAGGGCATATTGAAGAAGGATCAGCAGAGTGGTTCTTGTGGGAGAACAACTTCCATTTGGCTCACTAACTTCACACACCATCAGGCTTCCAAGCAGCTCTCAAGGAAACTCAGTTTTCACACTCTATGCTTAGTGCCCTTTGTATGGATAGGACTGAAATGAACCTGGTAGAGCAACCCACACAAACGAATGCTCCACATGCGGGTTTCACATGCCACCAACTCCACATTCACAGGCAACTTCAGCGCCACAGCCGTTTTCAGATAGCCCTCAATGCAAAGGCTCTAGACGCAAATATTGGTGTGAGAGCTAATTCAATCAAGGAAACACTGCATGTTGGTGAAGGGCATATTGAAGAAGGATCAGCCGAGTGGTTCTTGTGGGAGAACAACTCCATTTGGCTCACTAACTTCACACACCATCAGGCTTCCAAGCAGCTCTCAAGGAAACTCAGTTTTCACACTCTATGCTTAGTGCCCTTTGTATGGATAGGACTGAAATGAACCTGGTAGAGCATCCCACACAAACGAATGCTCCACTTGCGGGTTTCACATGCCACCAACTCCACATTCACAGGCAACTTCAGCGCCACAGCCGTTTTCAGATAGCCCTCAATGCAAAGGCTCTAGACGCAAATATTGGTGTGAGTGCTAATTCAATCAAGGAAACACTGCATGTTGGTGAAGGGCATATTGAAGAAGGATCAGCCGAGTGGTTCTTGTGGGAGAACAACTCCATTTGGCTCACTAACTTCACACCATCAGGCTTCCAAGCAGCTCTCAAGGAAACTCAGTTTTCATACTCTATGCTTAGTGCCCTTTGAGTGCATTATCTAGGAATGAACCTGGTAGAGCATCCCACACAAACGAATGCTCCACATGCGGGTTTCACATGCCACCAACTCCACATTCACAGGCAACTTCAGCGCCACAGCCGTTTTCAGATAGCCCTCAATGCAAAGGCTCCAGACGCAAATATTGGTGTGAGAGCTAATTCAATCAAGGAAACACTGCATGTTGGTGAAGGGCATATTGAAGAAGGATCAGCCGAGTGGTTCTTGTGGGAGAACAACTCCATTTGGCTCACTAACTTCACACACCATCAGGCTTCCAAGCAGCTCTCAAGGAAACTCAGTTTTCACACTCTATGCTTAGTGCTCTTTGTGTGCCTAGGACTGAAATGAAGCTTGGTCAGCATCCCACACAAACGAATGCTCCACATTCGGGTTTCACATGCCACCAACTCCACATTCACAGGCAACTTCAGCGCCACAGCCGTTTTCAGATAGCCCTCAATGCAAAGGCTCTAGACGCAAATATTGGTGTGAGAGCTAATTCAATCAAGGAAACACTGCATGTTGGTGAAGGGCATATTGAAGAAGGATCAGCCGAGTGGTTCTTGTGGGAGAACAACTCCATTTGGCTCACTAACTTCACACACCATCAGGCTTCCAAGCAGCTCTCAAGGAAACTCAGTTTTCACACTCTATGCTTAGTGCCCTTTGAGTGCATTATCTAGGAATGAACCTGGTAGAGCATCCCACACAAACGAATGCTCCACATGCGGGTTTCACATGCCACCAACTCCACATTCACAGGCAACTTCAGCGCCACAGCCGTTTTCAGATAGCCCTCAATGCAAAGGCTCTAGACGCAAATATTGGTGTGAGAGCTAATTCAATCAAGGAAACACTGCATGTTGGTGAAGGGCATATTGAAGAAGGATCAGCCGAGTGGTTCTTGTGGGAGAACAACTCCATTTGGCTCACTAACTTCACACACCATCAGGCTTCCAAGCAGCTCTCAAGGAAACTCAGGTTTCACACTCTATGCTTAGTGCCCTTTGTATGGATAGGACTGAAATGAACCTGGTAGAGCATCCCACATAAACGAATGCTCCACATGCGGGTTTCACATGCCACCAACTCCACATTCACAGGCAACTTCAGCGCCACAGCCGTTTTCAGATAGCCCTCAATGCAAAGGCTCTAGACGCAAATATTGGTGTGAGAGCTAATTCAATCAAGGAAACACTGCATGTTGGTGAAGGGCATATTGAAGAAGGATCAGCCGAGTGGTTCTTGTGGGAGAACAACTCCATTTGGCTCACTAACTTCACACACCATCAGGCTTCCAAGCAGCTCTCAAGGAAACTCAGGTTTCACACTCTATGCTTAGTGCCCTTTGTATGGCTAGGACTGAAATGAACCTGGTAGAGCATCCCACACAAACGAATGCTCCACATGCGGGTTTCACATGCCACCAACTCCACATTCACAGGCAACTTCAGCGCCACAGCCGTTTTCAGATAGCCCTCAATGCAAAGGCTCCAGACGCAAATATTGGTGTGAGAGCTAATTCAATCAAGGAAACACTGCATGTTGGTGAAGGGCATATTGAAGAAGGATCAGCCGAGAGGTTCTTGTGGGAGAACAACTCCATTTGGCTCACTAACTTCACACACCATCAGGCTTCCAAGCAGCTCTCAAGGAAACTCAGTTTTCACACTCTATGCTTAGTGGCCTTTGAGTGCCTAGGACTGAAATGAAACTTGGTCAGCATCCCACACAAACGAATGCTCCACATGCGGGTTTCACATGCCACCAACTCCACATTCACAGGCAACTTCAGCGCCACAGCCGTTTTCAGATAGCCCTCAATGCAAAGGCTCTAGACGCAAATATTGGTGTGAGAGCTAATTCAATCAAGGAAACAATGCATGTTGGTGAAGGGCATATTGAAGAAGGATCAGCCGAGAGGTTCTTGTGGGAGAACAACTCCATTTGGCTCACTAACTTCACACACTATCAGGCTTCCAAGCAGCTCTCAAGGAAACTCAGTTTTCACACTCTATGCTTAGTGCCCTTTGTATGGCTAGGACTGAAATGAACCTGGTAGAGCATCCCACACAAACGAATGCTCCACATGCGGGTTTCACATGCCACCAACTCCACATTCACAGGCAACTTCAGCGCCACAGCCGTTTTCAGATAGCCCTCAATGCAAAGGCTCTAGACGCAAATATTGGTGTGAGAGCTAATTCAATCAAGGAAACACTGCATGTTGGTGAAGGGCATATTGAAGAAGGATCAGCCGAGTGGTTCTTATGGGAGAACAACTCCATTTGGCTCACTAACTTCACACACCATCAGGCTTCCAAGCAGCTCTCAAGGAAACTCAGTTTTCACACTCTATGCTTAGTGCCCTTTGAGTGCATTATCTAGGAATGAACCTGGTAGAGCACCCCACACAAACGAATGCTCCACATGCGGGTTTCACATGCCACCAACTCCACATTCACAGGCAACTTCAGCGCCACAGCCGTTTTCAGATGGCCCTCAATGCAAAGGCTCTAGACGCAAATATTGGTGTGAGAGCTAATTCAATCAAGGAAACACTGCATGTTGGTGAAGGGCATATTGAAGAAGGATCAGCCGAGTGGTTCTTGTGGGAGAACAACTCCATTTGGCTCACTAACTTCACACACCATCAGGCTTCCAAGCAGCTCTCAAGGAAACTCAGTTTTCACACTCTATGCTTAGTGCCCTTTGTATGGCTAGGACTGAAATGAACCTGGTAGAGCATCCCACACAAACGAATGCTCCACATGCGGGTTTCACATGCGACCAACTCCACATTCACAGGCAACTTCAGCGCCACAGCCGTTTTCAGATAGCCCTCAATGCAAAGGCTCTAGACGCAAATATTGGTGTGAGAGCTAATTCAATCAAGGAAACACTGCATGTTGGTGAAGGGCATATTGAAGAAGGATCAGCCGAGTGGTTCTTGTGGGAGAACAACTCCATTTGGCTCACTAACTTCACACACCATCAGGCTTCCAAGCAGCTCTCAAGGAAACTCAGTTTTCACACTCTATGCTTAGTGCCCTTTGAGTGCATTATCTAGGAATGAACCTGGTAGAGCATCCCACATAAACGAATGCTCCACATGCGGGTTTCACATGCCACCAACTCCACATTCACAGGCAACTTCAGCGCCACAGCCGTTTTCAGATAGCCCTCAATGCAAAGGCTCTAGACGCAAATATTGGTGTGAGAGCTAATTCAATCAAGGAAACACTGCATGTTGGTGAAGGGCATATTGAAGAAGGATCAGCCGAGTGGTTCTTGTGGGAGAACAACTCCATTTGGCTCACTAACTTCACACACCATCAGGCTTCAAGCAGCTCTCAAGGAAACTCAGTTTTCACACTGTATGCTTAGTGCCCTTTGAGTGCCTAGGACTGAAATGATGCTTGGAGAGCATCCCACATAAACGAATGCTCCACATGCGGGTTTCACATGCCACCAACTCCACATTCACAGGCAACTTCAGCGCCACAGCCGTTTTCAGATAGCCCTCAATGCAAAGGCTCCAGACGCAAATATTGGTGTGAGAGCTAATTCAATCAAGGAAACACTGCATGTTGGTGAAGGGCATATTGAAGAAGGATCAGCCGAGAGGTTCTTGTGGGAGAACAACTCCATTTGGCTCACTAACTTCACACACCATCAGGCTTCCAAGCAGCTCTCAAGGAAACTCAGTTTTCACACTCTATGCTTAGTGGCCTTTGAGTGCCTAGGACTGAAATGAAACTTGGTCAGCATCCCACACAAACGAATGCTCCACATGCGGGTTTCACATGCCACCAACTCCACATTCACAGGCAACTTCAGCGCCACAGCCGTTTTCAGATAGCCCTCAATGCAAAGGCTCTAGACGCAAATATTGGTGTGAGAGCTAATTCAATCAAGGAAACACTGCATGTTGGTGAAGGGCATATTGAAGAAGGATCAGCCGAGAGGTTCTTGTGGGAGAACAACTCCATTTGGCTCACTAACTTCACACACCATCAGGCTTCCAAGCAGCTCTCAAGGAAACTCAGTTTTCACACTCTATGCTTAGTGCCCTTTGTATGGCTAGGACTGAAATGAACCTGGTAGAGCATCCCACACAAACGAATGCTCCACATGCGGGTTTCACATGCCACCAACTCCACATTCACAGGCAACTTCAGCGCCACAGCCGTTTTCAGATAGCCCTCAATGCAAAGGGTCTAGACGCAAATATTGGTGTGAGAGCTAATTCAATCAAGGAAACACTGCATGTTGGTGAAGGGCATATTGAAGAAGGATCAGCCGAGTGGTTCTTGTGGGAGAACAACTCCATTTGGCTCACTAACTTCACACACCATCAGGCTTCCAAGCAGCTCTCAAGGAAACTCAGTTTTCACACTCTATGCTTAGTGCCCTTTGAGTGCATTATCTAGGAATGAACCTGGTAGAGCATTGCACACAAACGAATGCTTCACATGCGGGTTTCACATGCCACCAACTCCACATTCACAGGCAACTTCAGCGCCACAGCCGTTTTCAGATAGCCCTCAATGCAAAGGGTCTAGACGCAAATATTGGTGTGAGAGCTAATTCAATCAAGGAAACACTGCATGTTGGTGAAGGGCATATTGAAGAAGGATCAGCCGAGTGGTTCTTGTGGGAGAACAACTCCATTTGGCTCACTAACTTCACACACCATCAGGCTTCCAAGCAGCTCTCAAGGAAACTCAGTTTTCACACTCTATGCTTAGTGCCCTTTGAGTGCATTATCTAGGAATGAACCTGGTAGAGCAGCCCACACAAACGAATGCTTCACATGCGGGTTTCACATGCCACCAACTCCACATTCACAGGCAACTTCAGCGCCACAGCCGTTTTCAGATAGCCCTCAATGCAAAGGCTCTAGACGCAAATATTGGTGTGAGAGCTAATTCAATCAAGGAAACACTGCATGTTGGTGAAGGGCATATTGAAGAAGGATCAGCCGAGTGGTTCTTGTGGGAGAACAACTCCATTTGGCTCACTAACTTCACACACCATCAGGCTTCCAAGCAGCTCTCAAGGAAACTCAGTTTTCACACTCTATGCTTAGTGCCCTTTGAGTGCATTATCTAGGAATGAACCTGGTAGAGCATCCCACACAAACGAATGCTCCACATGCGGGTTTCACATGCCACCAACTCCACATTCACAGGCAACTTCAGCGCCACAGCCGTTTCAGATAGCCCTCAATGCAAAGGTTCTAGACGCAAATATTGGTGTGAGAGCTAATTCAATCAAGGAAACACTGCATGTTGGTGAAGGGCATATTGAAGAAGGATCAGCCGAGTGGTTCTCATGGGAGAACAACTCCATTTGGCTCACTAACTTCACACACCATCAGGCTTCCAAGCATAGCTCTCAAGGAAACTCAGTTTTCACACTCTATGTTTAGTGTCCTTTGAATGCATTATCTAGGAATGAACCTGGTAGAGCATCCCACACAAACGAATGCTCCACATGCGGGTTTCACATGCCACCAACTCCACATTCACAGGCAACTTCAGCGCCACAGCTGTTTTCAGATAGCCCTCAATGCAAAGGCTCTAGACGCAGATATTGGTGTGAGAGCTAATTCAATCAAGGAAACAATGCATGTTGGTGAAGGGCATATTGAAGAAGGATCAGCCGAGTGGTTCTTGTGGGAGAACAACTCCATTTGGCTCACTAACTTCACACACCATCAGGCTTCCAAGCAGCTCTCAAGGAAACTCAGTTTTCACACTCTATGTTTAGTGCCCTTTGAATGCATTATCTAGGAATGAACCTGGTAGAGCATCCCACACAAACGAATGCTCCACATGCGGGTTTCACATGCCACCAACTCCACATTCACAGGCAACTTCAGCGCCACAGCCGTTTTCAGATAGCCCTCAATGCAAAGGCTCTAGACGCAAATATTGGTGTGAGAGCTAATTCAATCAAGGAAACACTGCATGTTGGTGAAGGGCATATTGAAGAAGGATCAGCCGAGTGGTTCTTGTGGGAGAACAACTCCATTTGGCTCACTAACTTCACACACCATCAGGCTTCCAAGCAGCTCTGAAGGAAACTCAGTTTTCACACTCTATGCTTAGTGCCCTTTGAGTGCATTATCTAGGAATGAACCTGGTAGAGCATCCCACACAAACGAATGCTCCACATGCGGGTTTCACATGCCACCAACTCCACATTCACAGGCAACTTCAGCGCCACAGCCGTTTTCAGATAGCCCTCAATGCAAAGGTTCTAGACGCAAATATTGGTGTGAGAGCTAATTCAATCAAGGAAACACTGCATGTTGGTGAAGGGCATATTGAAGAAGGATCAGCCGAGTGGTTCTCATGGGAGAACAACTCCATTTGGCTCACTAACTTCACACACCATCAGGCTTCCAAGCAGCTCTCAAGGAAACTCAGTTTTCACACTCTATGTTTAGTGTCCTTTGAATGCATTATCTAGGAATGAACCTGGTAGAGCATCCCACACAAACGAATGCTCCACATGCGGGTTTCACATGCCACCAACTCCACATTCACAGGCAACTTCAGCGCCACAGCCGTTTTCAGATAGCCCTCAATGCAAAGGCTCTAGACGCAGATATTGGTGTGAGAGCTAATTCAATCAAGGAAACAATGCATGTTGGTGAAGGGCATATTGAAGAAGGATCAGCCGAGTGGTTCTTGTGGGAGAACAACTCCATTTGGCTCACTAACTTCACACACCATCAGGCTTCCAAGCAGCTCTCAAGGAAACTCAGTTTTCACACTCTATGTTTAGTGCCCTTTGAATGCATTATCTAGGAATGAACCTGGTAGAGCATCCCACACAAACGAATGCTCCACATGCGGGTTTCACATGCCACCAACTCCACATTCACAGGCAACTTCAGCGCCACAGCCGTTTTCAGATAGCCCTCAATGCAAAGGCTCTAGACGCAAATATTGGTGTGAGAGCTAATTCAATCAAGGAAACACTGCATGTTGGTGAAGGGCATATTGAAGAAGGATCAGCCGAGTGGTTCTTGTGGGAGAACAACTCCATTTGGCTCACTAACTTCACACACCATCAGGCTTCCAAGCAGCTCTCAAGGAAACTCAGTTTTCACACTCTATGCTTACTGCTCTTTGTGTGCCTAGGACTGAAATGAAGATTGGTCAACATCCCACACAAAAGAATGCTCCACGTGCGGGTTTCACATGCCACCAACTCCACATTCACAGGCAACATCAGCGCCACAGTCGTTTTCAGATAGCCCTCAATGCAAAGGCTCCAGACGCAAATATTGGTGTGAGAGCTAATTCAATCAAGGAAACACTGCATGTTGGTGAAGGACATATTGAAGAACGATCAGCCGAGTGGTTCTTGTGGGAGAACAACTCCATTTGGCTCACTAACGTCACACACCATCAGGCTTCCAAGCAGCTCTCAAGGAAACTCAGTTTTCACACTCTATGTTTAGTGCCCTTTGAATGCATTATCTAGGAATGAACCTTGTAGAGCATCCCACACAAACGAATGCTCCACATGCGGGTTTCACATGCCACCAACTCCACATTCACAGGCAACTTCAGCACCACAGCCGTTTTCAGATAGCCCTCAATGCAAAGGCTCTAGACGCAAATATTGGTGTGAGAGCTAATTCAATCAAGGAAACACTGCATGTTGGTGAAGGGCATATTGAAGAAGGATCAGCCGAGTGGTTCTTGTGGAGAACAACTCCATTTGGCTCACTAACTTCACACACCATCAGGCTTCCAAACAGCTCTCAAGGAAACTCAGTTTTCACACTCTATGCTTAGTGCTCTTTGTGTGCCCAGGACTGAAGTGAAGCTTGGTCAGCATCCCACACAAACGAATGCTCCACATGCGGGTTTCACATGCCACCAACTCCACATTCACAGGCAACTTCAGCGCCACAGCCGTTTTCAGATAGCCCCCAATGCAAAGGCTCTAGACGCAAATATTGGTGTGAGAGCTAATTCAATCAAGGAAACACTGCATGTTGGTGAAGGGCATATTGAAGAAGGATCTGCCGAGAGGTTCTTGTGGGAGAACAACTCCATTTGGCTCACTAACTTCACACACCATCAGGCTTCCAAGCAGCTCTCAAGGAAACTCAGTTTTCACACTCTATGCTTAGTGCCCTTTGTATGGCTAGGACTGAAATGAACCTGGTAGAGCATCCCACACAAACGAATGCTCCACATGCGGGTTTCACATGCCACCAACTCCACATTCACAGGCAACTTCAGCGCCACAGCCGTTTTCAGATAGCCCTCAATGCAAAGGCTCTAGACGCAAATATTGGTGTGAGAGCTAATTCAATCAAGGAAACACTGCATGTTGGTGAAGGGCATATTGAAGAAGGATCAGCCGAGTGGTTCTTGTGGGAGAACAACTCCATTTGGCTCACTAACTTCACACACCATCAGGCTTCCAAGCAGCTCTCAAGGAAACTCAGTTTTCACACTCTATGCTTAGTGCCCTTTGAGTGCATTATCTAGGAATGAACCTGGTAGAGCATTCCACACAAACGAATGCTTCACATGCGGGTTTCACATGCCACCAACTCCACATTCACAGGCAACTTCAGCGCCACAGCCGTTTTCAGATAGCCCTCAATGCAAAGGCTCTAGACGCAAATATTGGTGTGAGAGCTAATTCAATCAAGGAAACACTGCATGTTGGTGAAGGGCATATTGAAGAAGGATCAGCCGAGTGGTTCTTGTGGGAGAACAACTCCATTTGGCTCACTAACTTCACACACCATCAGGCTTCCAAGCAGCTCTGAAGAAACTCAGTTTTCACACTCTATGCTTAGTGCCCTTTGAGTGCATTATCTAGGAATGAACCTGGTAGAGCATCCCACACAAACGAATGCTCCACATGCGGGTTTCACATGCCACCAACTCACATTCACAGGCAACTTCAGCGCCACAGCCGTTTTCAGATAGCCCTCAATGCAAAGGTTCTAGACGCAAATATTGGTGTGAGAGCTAATTCAATCAAGGAAACACTGCATGTTGGTGAAGGGCATACTGAAGAAGGATCAGCCGAGTGGTTCTCATGGGAGAACAACTCCATTTGCTCACTAACTTCACACACCATCAGGCTTCCAAGCAGCTCTCAAGGAAACTCAGTTTTCACACTCTATGTTTAGTGTCCTTTGAATGCATTATCTAGGAATGAACCTGGTAGAGCATCCCACACAAACGAATGCTCCACATGCGGGTTTCACATGCCACCAACTCCACATTCACAGGCAACTTCAGCGCCACAGCCGTTTTCAGATAA
>NW_026697725.1:0-22922 GCF_030435755.1 Ochotona princeps
TACATATATATTCATATACGTATATATATATATATGTATGTCTCTCTCTCTCTTTTTCTCTCTCTCTCTCTCTCTCTCTCTCTCTCTATATATATATATATATATACATATGTGTATAGATGTGAGTATTACTGTGCACGCACAAATATGTTGGCACACATACAACGGGTGCCTCGACACGAAGTTTTGAACGTTTGGTACATGTACGTATGCACCGAATATATGTGTGCATTATTTCTCGAGTTGGCTCTTTGGAAGAAGTCTCAGTGAAGAACCGTTTATTTCTTTTCACATGAGGAGGGTGTACACGTACTATTACTTGTAATCATACTACTACTAGTAGAACTACTAGTAGTCATGGTGGTAGTGTGATAGTTGTACTACTACTAGTAGTAGTAATAGCGTGGAGAACCTAGCAACATAGAGAGCCACCCATAACAGAGCCCTGCGTCGATTTCAACAAACGATGAGTGAAAGCAAAGTAGACCTTCACTCAATTTGATTACACATAATGCTGTACACGTGAAATTAATAAGAGATTCACCAGTGTAAGGTGTAAAAGTCGAACTAATAATAATAGTAGTGGTAATACGTATACTCAGAGTATAGAATAAGAGTAGTAGTAGTAGTACTCGTACTAGTAATAGTAGTTAGAGTAGTAGTATTAGTAAGTGTAGTAAGAGTAACTAACAGTAGAGCTGCAGCTAATAACAGTAGTAGCAGTAGTAAGTGTAGTGAAAGAGTTGTAGTGGAAGTAGTGATTATAGCAGTAGTAGGATTAGTAGTATTAGAAAGTGTGTATAGTATCAATGTACGAAGGTAATTATAGAAAGTAACTGATAATGGTTTTCCTTAGCGTTGTAGTAGTCGAAACATCACTTGTAGTACGAGTGTCGTGGTAGCTGTGCTGTTTGTCACTCTGTTTGTAAAGTATGGGGTTCTCTCCCTTGTCAGTCTAGGACTCAGCAGGCGATATAAATTACAGTCAAGTAATTGTTTTCGTCTCTACGTCCACCACAGGCTGTATACGTAGTCCTAATACTACTTATAGTAGTAGTAGTAATAATGGTAGTTGTAGTGGTGATAATAGGAAAGAGTGAATGAATGGCGCGTGTTGCGCGTGACTTGAAGGAGTTCTTTTTCATATCCAGAGGAGAGACCTCCGTGAAACCTTCGAAACAACACATGAAAAGATCATATATCTCGTTTTTCTCTTCGCTGATACACACAATTTGTTTGCAAAATCATAGCAGTAATAGTAATAATAATAGTCGTTACTTTGGAAATACAAGAGTAGTATTAGGGATTAGTAGTGTTATTAGTAGTAGTGGTCTAATGACTAATATGAGGTGTATATTTGAAAAGTTAATTATGATGACCTTTGCGTGACTTGAGGAGTTGTTTTTTGTATTCCGGAAAATCGCCTTTGAATTTACAGAGGGTATGATTTTTCTCGTCCACATAATAAATTTCTTCTACGACACATGAAAGTAGGTGACTATCGTGACTCACAATAACTACACCTCCTCTGAAATTATTCAAAGCTGCCATAAGAGCCTGCAAAACCAATATCAGCCACCCACACACATACATACAACAAACAACGCGTGCACACACACACACACACACATATAAACACATACACATACACACATACACACGCAGACACATACACAGAGAGAGACCACGGTAACACGCGTGGCAATTTCACAAGGGAAGAGAAAGCAGTGCTACACAAGAAAGTAAGCCTAAAAAAAGTAAAAACTATCAAACGTAAAAATCGCCACATCCCATCATATACATATATATATATATGCATATGTGTGTATATGTGTACTGGAGATTCATATATATAAAGAAACCCAAGACTGGCGGAAAGAGAAATTATTATGGAGGGAGCCACGTAAACATGCGTATTATTACTAACAAGAAGATGTGCCTCATTGTCATCACTATAATTATTACTACTACTATTATTACAACAACAATACTAGTAGTAGTAGTATTAGTATTATTATTACTACCACTACTATTACAACAACAATACTAGTAGTAGTAGTATTAGTATTATTATTACTACTACTACTACTATTACAACAACAATACCAGTAGTAGTATTAGCATTATTATTATTACTACTATTGTTACAACAACAATACTACTACTAGTAGTATTGGTACTACTACTCCTACTACTATAACAACAATACTAGTACTAGTAGTAGTGTTAGTATTACTACTAGTACTACTATTACAACAATAATACTACTACTACTCGTAGTAGTAGTAGTAGTAGTAAAAGTATTAGTATTACTACTACTATTACAACAACACTACTACTAGTAGTAGTATAAGTATTACTACTACTATTACAGCAACAATACTACTCGTACCAACAGTATTACTACTACTACTACTATTACAACAACAATACTACTCGTTTTGATACTAATACTAATACTGTTATTACTACTACAACTACTACTATAAATAATAATAATACTACTGCTAGTAGTAGTATTATTAGTAGTGATAGTGCTCCTTCTTCTTTTCTGTGGTAGTGTTAGTCGTAGTAGTAGTAGTAGTAGTAGAAAAAAGAAGCACGTCCATTATCACTACTACTACAACAACTGCTATAACTATTACTACTACTACTAATACTACCATTACCACTAGGACTGCTATCACCATTGCCACTACTTGTAGTATTATTATTATCCCTACTAAAACTACACCTACTACTACTACTACTACCACTACTACTGCTATCACTATCACTATCTACTACTATTGCTACTACTACTACTATTATTACCACTAGTACTGTTACTTTTGATACTACTTGTAATACTGCTATTATTACTACTATTACTACCACTACTACTGCCATTACTACTATTAATGCTAATACTATTGCTGCTACTATTACTACTATTACTACTGCTAGTACTAACACTACTGATACCACTGCTACTCCTACTAGTACTACTACTACTACTATTCTACTGCTAGAACAACCAACACTACTACTATTACTACTAATGTCAATGTTATTACTATTACTATTATCACTACTACTGCTACTGCTACTACCACTATTACTACTGCTACTAGTACTCCTACTACTACTAATACTACTTCTGCTACTACTATTACTACTATTTCCACCATTACTACTATTACTGCTACGAATATTACTACTACTATTACTACCACTACTAATCATAATACTACTACTACTATTACTACTACACTGTTGCTACTACCGTAACTACTACTGCTACAGCTACTACAACTACTGCTACAGCTACTACAACTACTGCTACAGCTACTACAACTACTGCTACGACTGCTATTACTACTACTACTATTATTATTGTATTGATTATTTTTACTATCACTACTGCTACTAATACACCGGTGGTAACTTACTATAACAGTTACTGTCAATATCCCCACCTATCCCCAGCCGCATTATATTACTGTTGCTGCTGTTGCCTCTCACCCTGTTGTTAAAACTTTGCATCCGATGATCACTGAAAGTAAGCAGCCTGTTCGCACATATAGCACTACTACTACTATTACTAATATCACAACACCAACTACTACCACTAGAACTGATACATTACTACTACTATTATTGCGAGTACTACCGTAGTGTAGATACGTCAACAAAAGTACGGGTCATATTACGACTGCTGTAGTACTCGCGCCCCTATGAATACCACTTCTATTACTACAATTTCTCTCAATTATTGCTGCTGTGACTACTATTTCATGGCAGCACGGCTACGGCTACTTCATATATGTGTGAGGCGAGATATATGCATATATATACTATCTACTACATACACATACACACATACACACACACAAACATACGCAGTCACATGGAGAGACATATACGTATGTACAAACAACCATCTACACAAAAAAAAACAAGCACACAAACACACTGAGATCTGTGTCCACATAAATACATACATGGATGTATCAACATATTGCAGATCTTTACACAAAAAACACACACACACACACACATACACACATACAGGTCTGTGTCCACGTACACACACATATACATATATACACCTAAACATTCGCACAGAAATGTAAGTAACACACACCTTCGTTTTTGCAGATACAGCCACATACACACACGAATTACAAGGACGTAGTGCAGAAAAGAGACCGACACTGCAGTGAGAGAGCTACTTCAAAAATCCCTCTTCTTTCAGAAAAATACAAACCCTCAATGAAAGACAAATAGTAGTAACTGCTATACTGAAAGAGGTTTTGTATGGCAGCTGCAAACAGAAAAATTTCCTTTTTGCTAATAACAAAGCAACAGTTACGCCTGCAGAAACGCCGGAGACACGAAGAGATATATATATATATGCATGTGTGTTACACATATGTATACATACGCTTACATACATATATTTATACATACATATATACATACGTACATACCTATATACATATATATACATACATAAGTATACACATTTGTCCACACATATATAGATATACACATATATATATATACATGTATATGCATAGATCCATACATATATATATATATATATATATATATATATGTATAATTATATATGTATACATATATATCTGTATACGGACATATATATATATATATATGCATATGCATAGAGACATTACACATACACATTTTTATATACATATACACACACATACATGCATGCTTACATACAAATATACGTACATTCATACATACATACACATATATATATATATGTACATAGATAAAGAACTATGGATATGAGTAGAACTCACCTGCACTGCGTCCAAGTCTAGATGATTAGTTGGTTCATCCAGCAGCTGAAAAAGAAAAAGAGAGTTACACATACATGCACATATAACATTCACGACAAATAAGTCGTAGTAATTGTGGTAGTAGTAGTAGTAGTAGGAGTTGTCGTAGCACCAGCTGTGGCAGCAGCTGCAGAGGGGTTAGCAGCAAGAGCAGCAGAAGAAGCAGGAGCGAAAAAAAAACCCGAAAAAGAAGAGGAGGAGGAAGAGGAAGTGAGAGGCGAAGGACGAAAAAAGGGGGGCGACAGCAACGCAACAGAGAAACAGGAAGCAGCAGCAGCTAACAAAATATACATATACATATATATATATATGTATATATCCATGCATGTATGTATATACATATATATACACGTATATATATTTACACATACAACGATGGCAATAGCACAGAAAAATAAGCGGCAGCAGGAGGGTTTGAGAGTAGCACGAGCCGCAGCAGCAGCAACAGAAGCAGACGCAGCAGCAGAAGCAGCAGTAGTACTAGGAGAGCGCTATTAAAAGAGTAGAACCTGCAGCAGCAGCAGCAACAGAAGCAGACGCAGCAGCAGAAGCAGCAGTAGTACTAGGAGAGAGCTATTAAAAGAATAGATCCTGCAGCAGCAGCAGCAACAGCAGCAGACGCAGCAGCAGAAGCAGCAGTAGTACTAGGAGAGAGCTACTAAAAGAGTAGAACCTGCAGCAGCAGCAGCAACAGAAGCAGACGCAGCAGCAGAAGCAGCAGCAGAAGCAGCAGTAGTACTAGGAGAGAGCTATTAAAAGAGTAGAACCTGCAGCAGCAGCAGCAACAGCAGCAACCTCTAGAAAATGTCGTAGCAGTACTAGGAAGAAGGAGCAGCAGCAGCGTTAGCTGGAAGAGAGAAAAGTAATACTAGCAGCAACATTAGCAGGAGGAGGAGAGAGCGACAGCAGCACAAGTACCTACGAGGCCTTAGAAGCAGCAACAGCACTACTAAAAACGCTGCAGCAATTCTGAAAAGCAGCGACGGCAGCAGCAGCAACAGTAGGAGGAGGACTAGAAGAGTAATAGTTGGAAGGAACAGCAGTAGCAGCAGCACGGCAACAAGAGCACACTAGGGCAGAGCTAGTAAAGACGCACTGGCAGTAGCCAGAGCAGCAGCCTGACAAACGATGAAAAAACAACAGCTAGAGGAAGAAAAATAAGGAGGAGAAGCACAGCAGCTAAAGGAAGAAGGTGGAGAGGACGCAGCATAAGAAAGAAGAAGATGGAAAAGCAGCAGCTCACGGAGGAAGAAGAAGAAGGAGAGGAAGCAGCAGCTAAGGAGAGGAAGAAGAACAAGCAGCAGCAGTATATACGTAGAAGAGGAAGAGAAGCAAACAACACTAGTACTAGTAGTAGTAGTAGCAGTAGTAGAAGTAATAAGAAAGATATATCGCCACACAGACAGTAGCGCCAGTAACAGCAGTACCTAAAAATAGCAGCAGTATAGCAGCAGTACTACACAACATGCTGCGACAGCTTCGAGAAGCGCAGTTGCAGCAGCAGCAGCAACAGCAAAAGCAGCAGCAGCAGAGAAGCAACAGCACCACAAGATGATAGCCGTACTACTACTACTACTACAGCAGCAGCAAAACTACTACTACTATCCAAATATGTGCAAGAGGCAATACAGTAGTAGTAGTAGTACTAGCAGCAGTAGTAGTACTAGCAGTAGTAGTAGTATTAGCAGTAGTAGTAATAGCAGTACTACTACTACTACTACTACTACTAGCAGCAGCAGTAGTAGTAGTACTAGCAGCAGTAGTAATAGCGGTAGTACTAGCAGTAGTAGTAGTAGTACTAGAAGCAGTAGTAGTATTAGCAGTAGTAGTAATAGCAGTACTACTACTACTACTACTAGCAGCAGCAGTAGTAGTAGTACTAGCAGCAGTAGTAATAGCGGTAGTACTAGCAGTAGTAGTAGTAGTACTAGAAGCAGTAGTAGTATTAGCAGTAGTAGTAATAGCAGTACTACTACTACTACTACTAGCAGCAGCAGTAGTAGTAGTACTAGCAGCAGTAGTAATAGCGGTAGTACTAGCAGTAGTAGTAGTAGTACTAGAAGCAGTAGTAGTATTAGCAGTAGTAGTAATAGCAGTACTACTACTACTACTACTAGCAGCAGCAGTAGTAGTAGTACTAGCAGCAGTAGTAATAGCGGTAGTACTAGCAGTAGTAGTAGTAGTACTAGAAGCAGTAGTAGTATTAGCAGTAGTAGTAATAGCAGTACTACTACTACTACTACTAGCAGCAGCAGTAGTAGTACTAGCAGCAGTAGTAGTAGTAGTACTAGAAGCAGTAGTAGTATTAGCAGCAGTAGTAGTACTAGCAGTAGTAGTAGTATTAGTATTAGTATTAGTAGTAGTAGTAGTATTAGCAGTAGTGGCAGTATTAGCAGCAGTGGTAGTATTAGTACTAGTAGTAGTACTAGCAGCAGTAGTAGTGGGCGAGGATTATTAGCACTCCAAAGAAATGGGCACCATGCTACTAGCAGCAGCACCAGGAGCAATCCAATGCGCGTCAATTCCAAATTCGATACTGTTCTAAAACAAAATGCCCACGTGCACACCTAAATGTATATGTATACGTATAGATACGTATACATGTAGATGTGCTTGTTCATATATACATACGCATATATGTAGATACATCGTATACATATGGACACAGACACATCTAAGTGTATATTCATGTATATGTGTGTACCATGTATGTGTATATATATATATATACCCATTTAAAAATGACTGCTTGAAAGAACCTTAACATATGCGTAACACATATATATATTATATATATATATATATGGAGAGTTCCGAAGAAACTTCCTTTCCTTTTCTTAAGCAAAAAGAGTTGAAAAGAAAATGGTAAACATTATGAATATGAGGACTGCTGAGAGCCATAATTGCTAACACACCAACACGACGTTCTCGGTCACCAGAACGTCATATACATACAGATATATACGTATATATATATATATACATATATACACATAGTACACATCTGCATATATATATATATTTATATATATATGTATATGCCTTCAGAGTACTTTTCTTTTTTTTCGTAACTCACAAGAATATGAGGATTGTTGAAAGCCATGAGTGCTAAGGCAACACGACTTTTCTGGCCGCCAGAAAGAATATACAGAGGTTCCAAAGCCAACAGGCCGCTAATGCCGAACTGTCCGAGCCACTGGCGTGCTTGTTCGTCTTTCAAATTTGCTTCTGGGTACCTATAAATATCATATTCAGACATACATATACACGAATATACATATATATATATATATGTAGAGAGAGAATACATACTTACATACGTACAAACATACACATACATAGAGAGAAAGAGAGACGGAGAGAGAGAAAATAAATATATATATATACATATATATATAAAGAGAGACATACAGACATACATACGTATATAGACACATATATACAGACAGACATACACACTGCAGATGCATATAAACACATACATACTTCTATGTACGTATACATATACAACTAGACACACCAGACACACACACAGAGCGATATACGACCATCCATACGCATACAGACACAGACGCATGACTGTATACACACCGGTACATGTATACGCACAGGCATACATATAAACAAACAAGCATGTACATGTATATACATATATATATATATACATACATACGTATTCCCTTGCTGCATATACATGTATATATATATGTATACGAAACACTAACACATACATACGTATGTATTCCTTTGCTGCATATATATATATACATATATATGTATACACGGATATACAGACATGCACAGAAAATAGTCACACATATACGTGTATACACATATCCTGTAGCTTATATACATGTATATGTACACAAAATACTCATGTGTATACACATATATATATATATATATATATATATGAATTGCTTACATATATACATGCATATATATATATATAGGTATTTGCATGCACACAATATACTCAGGGATGTACATATATACATTTGTTGCATATACCCATGCCTATACACACGAGAGTTACCAGACATGCACGTCACTTCACGTACATTCACGTACGCGGACAGTTGTCAAACTTCCAGTTTCGCTTTCCGGTACTCGAAAGTGTAAAGTTTCTCGAAAAACACGAACACTCACATTTACCCCATCTACATCGATAACAATACTTGTACATATACTTACCACAACTCTATAACGCAAACACACACACACATACACATACACATACATACATATATACACACATATAGATATATATATTTATATGCATACACATTCGCACACACATACATATTTATACACAGCTGAAACTATATATGTACATAGACTTCTCCAACCCTCCAACGCAACTACACACACACATGTACACACATACATATATATATATATATATATATGAATATGTACACACATACTCAAATATACCTATAAATATATATACACACATACGCTCGCACATATATATCCCTGTACAATAGTCACATGAATACAGATTTACACATATACATTCCCATACACCAATATGCAAAAGAATTGAGTAAATATATATGCATATATATACGTATATATATAGACAACGACCTATATATGTCTCTGTAGCCTTCATATTTATATATGCATATATATATCCAGTGAATTATATGGGAAACAAACAGCACACGGAAGTCAATACATTCCTATACACTAATATGCAAGTGTCCACTGTGTATATATATATATAGCTAGATACATATATATATCTAGTCAACCATATGTGTCTGTAGTCTTTATATTTAAATGTACATATGTATAGTCAGTGAAATATATGTTTTTGACGGGAAGCAACTACCATACAGGTTTCAATACATTCCTATACACTAACGTAGAACGGTCGAGTATACGCACACACACACACACACACAGACATGCACACATACATACAGACACACACAACCTCACACATATATACGGATCCACAAATTCATACACACATATTTATCTCATGTGAACATACATACACAAATGCATACATGTACACACATTTCCACGTATGGACCTTTTTATTCTTCTTCTTTGCGGTGAATGTCTCCTCATTCACAACACAATCAACTATACCCGGCATACATTCTCTCTCTCCTCCTCTCTCTCTCCCTCTATATATATATGTATATATATGTATACATATGTTTGTATTTATGTATATATGTTTATGTGTTTATCTCTCAGTAAATGTATTTTTTCTTTCTTTCTTTATCTCTCAAGATGTATATTCAAAAAAGACGACTGCGTGAATGTGAGAGTGGGAGGAGAGAAGCAACACGCAGACACTCGCAACATTTCATATTATCCACAACGAGCAGCAGGTTCATGGGGAAAGGTGAAGCAACAGGAGCACGAGAGGACGAGCAGCAGCAACCGCAGCAGCATGTACAGCAATTGGAGCAGCAGCAGGAGGCGGAGGAGCAGCAGCTGCAGTAGCACGTGCAGCAAAAGAGGACGGAGGGCAGAGCGAGACGCATCGAAAGCAGCAGAGGCAGCAGCAGAAGCAGCAGCAGGAGCACACAAGAAGAGAAGAGAAAGCGAAAGCAGCAGCAGACGCGGAAATACGAGTAGTAGGATTAGAGGCACTCCTAATGATATAGAACAGCAGAAGAAAAAAGATTAGAGGAGATATTTAAGTATGCAACAAAAGCAGAGAAACGACGCAGAAGACTCCAAACAAGCAACCAGATGTAAATGCAGGAGAAATGATATGAACTCGAAGAAAGACGAAAACCAAGAAAGAGATGCAAAAGCACGTGTATCACCTCTCCTGTAATTCATCTTCTTCTTCGACCTTCTTCCTCTCTGTCTTCGTGTTCACATTTGTCCGCTTCTCCTTCTCTGTGTGTCTCCGAGTATTTCTCTCTCTCAGTGCTTCCTCCTCCTCCTCCTCTCCGTCCTCTCTATCTCTATATATGTACATATATATATATGTATATATACATATATATACACATGTATATATAATATATATATGCCATATGCCATATATACTGGTCTCTACCTTCCTTCCTTCCTCTCCTTCCTCCTCCTCCTCCTCCTCCGCGTCTTCACAGCTTTGACCTCCGCTGTGTGATATTCACAAACACCTCCGACTCGCCACACATATACATACAAAAAACTTTTCTTCCTTATTTCTTTCTCTCCTGCGTCGGTCGTCGCCTTGTAGGCCATCCTTCCGTGCACGTCTTAGTACCTTCGTATCTCTGTGGCTGTGTCTGTGTCTGCGTCTGTGTGTATGTGTGTCTGTCTGTGTGTGTGTCTCTGTCTGTATGACCTTTCTTCTTCCTTCTTTTTTTTGTGATCGTCGTCTCTGCTTCTTCGTACCCTTTGATTATAATTTTTGAAATCAACATGCATACCTGGCTTGTAAAGAACTGACAGCATTGAGCGTAAGATCTAGTTGATCGACATGTTGCTGTGTGAAGAAGCCAATTCGTAATTTTCCGTTCGTGTGTATAACACCAGCAGTTGGAGTTTCGTGACCGACGAGAAGTTTCAGAATCGTGCTTTTGCCACTCCCGTTGACTCCGCAGAGCTGTGTGTTTACAGAAAAAAGAAACCAGAAAGGTCATATACAAAAAGAAAGGGAAAAGACACTAGAAACAGCAAAGCAGAGAACTACAACAGCAACACCGGAAAGAAGAATAATACTAACGAACAACAGACCAGAGGAGTATCGCGAGGAGTACCGCACTGCATGCATTCAGAAACGCCTGTAAACATGTGTGCGTCATGATATAATACGACGGGGAAGAAAGAGAAAGAAAGAGAAAGGAGAGACGAAGAACAGAAACAGAAAGCTCTCTGCATGATAAAAACGCAACTCGCATGGAAAAGACATACCGGTCGCAACTACAAGAAAAGAGAGGGAAGACAACACATTTATATCTCCATCAGCAAATGGAAATAGTACACACTGACTGTCATTAACAAAACACCTATTTCTCTCTCACTTTCTCTCTCTTCCTTCGAGGCCCTTCCCTAAGCGAAACTTTAACTCCTCTTTATTTCACAATATATATATATGAATATATATATAGATATATACATATACGAATCTATCCATATATATACATTCATACAGGGACATACATATAGAGAGATATATATAGGTCGGTTAACTGTGAACATAATATATATATATGTACGGATATATATAGGTTTACCAATTATATATATATATAAATAGTTAGACAAATATGCAGAGACATATCTACACGTATACGCGAATGTACATGGAGAGAGTGACGTACAATTGATAAAATCATATGGCACAATTTTGCATGCACTTTTAGATACACATCTGAATATCCACTTCCACGCACACTAACACACAGATACACACACATGCTTCTGCACACACCTACACACTTGCGCGTCCACACACACACACACACCCACACTCTAGCAGACACTTAAGATAAAAACATAAATACATTTACATCAACACACACTTTCACACGCAATCACTCTGCCACGCAATCACTCTGCCACACTTCCACTTTCAGACACGTACATTTGACATACACACACACACACTCTTTTCCATATACCTTCACATACGTATACATTCTTGCGAAAAAAATCATACAACGAATACCGCATGCGCTGCTATTCAGTAGTTATGCATGCAGTTTAATTACCTGTACGGCTTGCATATATTACATACACGTATGTTGACCTACACGTGGACCTATATATAACATAGTACGACTGTGTCTGTAAATGATATAACATATGCACTACTAACGCGTGTATTATAACTTAATACTTCGCGCTTTAGTTACATTTGTATCTATATACACATACAACTGCGTCGTATGTAGACACTATACTTCACGAGGAGGACTAATGACGTGTTTCTTTCATTATTGAAATCATGCTGTCAGTACAGAGACATACATAATACATATGCTACCTATACGTATGCAGAGGGAGAGTGAAGCCAGAGAGAGAGATAGAGAGAGAGAGAGGAAAAACGCGTATCCGTATATGAACATACAGGAAGAGAAACCACATTTTCTTCATAGACAAATGTATATCTATACATCTTCATATTATACAGATAAATATACATATAGAGAGAGATACAGAAATATAATATATATATATATATCGGTACGTATACATAAACACATATACATATATATACATATATATATATATATGTATATGGACAGAGCCACGAATATATCTATGTATATATATGTAGATACGTATACATATATATACAGACTCAGAGATATACCCTATGTATACATACATATATATATATATATATATATATATATCGACAGAACCATTGATATATACATACATATGCAGATGTATAGAGAGAGGGTACAGAAGAGTACCCTATAATCCTTATATATATATGTATGTATACAAAAACAAAAACATATATATATGTATATATCGACAAAGCAGCCATACTACTAGTTAGGTAGAATTCCACCGAAAAGAGTGTGTGCTCTGTGTGTCTGTGTGTAATTTCATTGTGTAAGATAGTGAAGAGTAGTGTGGGGAATGGACCTACAGCAATTCGTGAGTCCATATCAACAGAGAAGTTCATATCTTTGACGATGAGTTTATCTCCGTGCTTTTCAATTTCTCTCTGCAGACGTGTTGCTTCCCTGTTTTCTTCTGCAGTGTCTATAATGGAGCTCAGTGTTGTTGGGATACACATATTGATTTGACTCTGTGTATGCGAAACAGAATTCGTCTGTATTGCTTTCTTCTTTTTCTTCTTTTGCGTTTTCGTCTTCTCTTCTTTCCCTCTTCTTTTGTTAGCAGCGTCTCCTTGGGCGTGTACGTCTTCCTCTTCCTTCTCTTTCTCTCCTTGTTCACCTTCCTCCTCTTCTTCCTCTCCCTCTTCTTCCTCTTCCTCCTCCGCCTCCTCCTCCGCTTCGTTTTTCTCGTCACTGTCTCGAGCACCACTTTCTTCTTGTTCATCTTCGTCTACCACAAGACCAAATATGTTCTTCTTCTTTTGATGACGTTTCTTTTCATATTTAAATGATACGTCTTCCGCTTGCAATAACGGAGCTGCAAGACGCTCTGGCTCTTTGAAGTTGAAGTGAAGTGTCGGGTCTGCAGCCACCGTCTCCAGCAGCGGAAGGTTCTTCAGTAATTTAATACGACTCTGTACTAGCGATGCCCTATACAAGAAAAAGAAGGAAAAGAGAAGGAAAATACTTCCAAGACGCACACGTCGTTTTAATAGTTCTACAGTAAAAATGAACAAAAAAGAGAATAAACCATATACACACACACATGCATACCAACAACGAAGTCAATCACTTCCCCAGAGAACAAGAATAATATAGGCACTACAGACTCAACACCATAGCAACAGCTACAGCAGCAGCAGGGAGCGCAGCACCAGTACTTGCACTCACACCAGTATTCCTACGGAACAACGCGAACTTCTGAGCACCAACACCTTTTACTAAGACGCCAGCAACAACAGCAACAGCACCAACAGCAACAGCAGCAGCAACAACAGCAGCAGCAACGCAGCAACAGTAGTAGCAGCAGCAGCACCGCAGCTACAGTAGCAGCAAGAGCACCAGCAACAAGAGCAACAGCAGCAGCAACAGTAGCAGCAGCAACAGCGGCAACAGCAAACACCAACACTGGAGTATTTTGGGTGCTCTTAAAAAACATATATACAGTGACAGCAGCAGGGGTGATCATACATACATGTATATAAACAGCAGCAGCGCCAGTGGCAACACGTACGTGGGCCAGAAAGCAGCAACGCTTCCGTCAGCCGCAGCAGCACCAACAGCTGCAACTCTTCCACCAAAAACAGGAACAGCAGCAGCAACAGCAGTGCTGCCAGTAGCAACACCACCACGAGCAGCAGCAGCAGGAGCACCACCACCACCAGTTGTTACGGTAGTTATTTCGACTGTCCGAAAAAGATTTCTTTAAAATATGTCGAGTCTCTCACACCCTCCAGCCGCATACGCAGATTCACATTGACGCACCACACAATTATACATATACTAAAAGAAGTACGTGCAACACCCACACAGACACACATATACAGAGAGGCAGATACATTGATAATACACATACATACATGCGCATGGAGACGCGCACACACACAAATGCACATACACGCATACAAAACACACAAATACACATACAGGCGACCACATGCGTACATATACACACACATATACAAGCATACGCACATACACGTATACACGTAAGGGTACACACATGCGCCGATTCATGGACACACACACACGTATATACACACACACACACACACACATGTAAATATATATACATACATACATACATACGCACACAGAGATATCCGCATACATGCATGTACATGCGTATACTCACACACACACACATACATGCATAGAAAACAGAGACACACACATGCACAGAAACACACACAGACACAAAAAATTGATGCTAACAACAGAATGCATGCTGTCAAGAAAACTGCCCTACGAACAAAGGTATGTGCACACGTGTATGTTGATGATAACATATTTATGTACGAATGTATGAAAATCGGTATAGACATACACACACGTACACATACATATACACACACACACATCTGTATATATATATATATATATATTTACACGTATGCACGTACGGAGAGGCAGAAAATTCGTGTGAGTCTGTTCACATACGTGCACAGACACTCGCAGCCATACATACGCACCACCGCATACATACACGTCTACCAGCATCTATTTTCTGCATGCGTACATACGTACAGAGACACACACGCACACACACATACACACATACACTTAATCGCCATGTCTATTACTAACTCAAGACACTTGCCTTTTAGCATACGTAATTCTATCATCGAAGAATTGCATATATATATATGTATGTATGCATACGTAAATACGTACTCAATACGTACATATATGTTTACATACATGCATCTAGATAAATGTACACATGGATATAAATATATAATCACTCACACATATAGTTCCCTCAACGGACAAATGAGAAGCATGTGTAACAGAACCTTTCTACCTTCTTTCTCCCTAAGGATGAAACAGTGCATACATATACCTATATATATATATATATATAACCAGTATTTACAGAGGTACATATATATCTACATGGCTAAATAGACATATATAGAAATGGCTGCATACAGCTATATATATATATATACTCATATATAAATGTTTATATACACACATACACAGCACTGCATACACAGCACTGCAAACACAGCACAAGACGCTGATATGACCATATGATACTTACCTTTTCGCATTGTATCTGAATCGATCAATGAAGGATTGCATGTGTTTAATTTTTTGCTGCTGAGCGTCTGCTTGACGCTGTTGCTGAAGAAGTTGCGTGGCTCTCACGGTCTCAAAGGCATCGTAATTTCCACGATAATATGTCAGCGTCTGATTTGCGAATTGTATCATATCTGTACACACCTGTCTCGCATATACATACACACATACACATATATATACACACCTACATACATACGTACATGCATACATACGTACATGCATACGTACGTACATTCATCCATACATACACACACACACACATACACACTCACATATATATATATATATACATGCACCTACATATATACATGCATACTTACATACACACACACACACACATACATACAGACATACATACATACACTTTACGTTCATGCATATAAAATACACCTGCACACGTAATACACTTGCATACACACAGTTACATACAAGCATTCCATTCATCCATCCATCCATATACAACTAGTTTCACATATATACATACACACATACATATATACATGTATGCACCATGACAAACAGAAAGTAATTACACGTCGAAAGGATTCTATGCTGCACCGCCAATCTAGAAGTCTTGAATATAGCGGCACTACACCATCCACTAAAACTTCATTACTATTTGCTATCTCGACGTAATATACATATACATACATATAAACATATATGTATACATATGTACATATACGCATAGGTACATATATACATACGTAAACATACGCATTCTATTGACAGTTCGCCTCAAAAAAGTCACTTGCTATAAACATGGATTCACTATGTACGTAGTGCAGATCTCTGTTTACTATACTTAATGAATTTGCTTTTTCATTGCTGTTCCCGCGTGTAATCTGTATACAAATACATATATATAATTACAGAGATCAATACATATATACATATACAAATGTAAGAGACAGAGATACATATATATTATACTCAGATCAAAATATATATATATATACATATATAGATAGACAGATAGAAAGATACATATATCTGTTCAGTATATATAGTTATATATATATATTATATACATATATATAATATATTTCACTGCTCTACCTGCGTGTAATCCGTTACACATACATATATATATATATATATTGTAGAGAGATCAATACATAGAAATATACATATACAAAGGTGATAGAGAGAGAGAAAGAGACATATATATATACTCTACACAGATCAGTAAATATATGTCTGCATTCTACTGATTTATAACAGACAAACAAATAGTGACTATACGTAATTGTCTCGTACTTACGCCTGTCGTATACACTTGCTGCCTATCTCACTCACTGTATGTATATATATATATATATTTTTCGTGTCAGTTCCTTTGAGATCTATCATTTTTTCTGTGTATTTGCGTCTTAGAGACAACATGGAGTCTACACGAAGATGTATCTGGTGATCTCGTCATCTGAAAATTCACATCAGATTTTCTTTTTGCAATATGTATATGTATATAGGTACGTGTAATATCAATGTTATCCCTACAGAAAACGTTTTTGTGCTACACAGACACACACACGTATATGAATTCACACGTGTATATGCATATATGTATATATATGTTCTAATATGTGTGTGTATGTGTGTGTGGTGTGTGGAATACTTTTTGTGTTCAGACCTAGTATATGCACATATATATATATATGTTTATGAGTGTGTGTGTGTGTTATTTTCAGGATATAAATTCACACGTACACATACATGTATATACGCGTATTTATGTGTGTTTGAGAGATTTTAAGGATATTGCTGCCGGAGATTGTTGTGCTGCCGACAGGTGGCATGTACATTCCATGTGTACTTATGATTATACGCGCACATATTTGCTGCTGAGCACGCACATATTTGCTGCTGTGCATGCGAATGCTGTGTGGGCAGCTGCTGTTCCGGAACTTGAAACTTGTTCTCCTTGTCTGATAGTAGAGACGCTCCACTGATAATTTACATACGAGAGAACATATACGAGAGAATATATATGACAGAATATATATGAGGATATATATGACAGAATATATATGAGAGAATATATACGAGAGAATGTGTACGAGAGAATGTATACGATGATGTTTCTCATTCGCCATATACATACGGAGCGTCTGTAATTCCTGGGTGATAATTTCGAGGAAATGTAGCATACACACGTATACCACACTGTTGTTCTTCTCTATTATCTTATTATGAACAGCAGAGTCCCACGGTTTTCGCATCAAAAATTATATTTCGTGTTCTCTTCCGTATTCTCTCTCTCTCCTCTTTCTGTGTTAGTGGAAAAAACCTACATCATTGAGAAATTCCCTTGCATGCGATACAACAACAACATTTTGTCTTTCGCGCATCGCATTGTTGCTGCGCTGCTATTCATATGACTACTACTAATACTACTGCTACTACTACTAGAGCCACCTGCCCTTCCTCCTCCTCCTGCTGTTGCTGTTGCTGCTGCTGCTGCTCCTCCTCCTGCTGCTGATCTTTTATGCGTTGCAGTACTAGTAGTGGACGAGCCACTACTATGGGTAGTATTGCCATTACTACTACTACTAGCGGAGCCTGTTGTAGTAGTGGATTTTTCAGAATTTAACGAAAGATAATTTGTTAGCCACTGCACTGCTTCCAGATCGAGATGATTCGTTGGTTCGTCTAGAAGAAGAACATCTGCGTCGCTAAAAAGACAACGGCAAGTAACACGCGCATGCGCCAGCCACCGGAGAGGGTGGTGACCTGCGCCTTCTGCAGAAAATAAAAAAGACACGAGAAGCACACACGAAAAGACTGTAAAATGATCCACCAATCAAACTCTTTTCAATATACAAAAAACAAGAAAACGTTATTTTAGCACATATACATATACACATACGAAAGAGATACTACACATACACAGTACACGTGTAATATATATCATATACATATATTATTAGTTCATAATGCGAAGAGCGAAAGTGTACATCAAAACGACGACGATCGCGATAAAAGATTTATATTAGTTACGTACGTACACACATATGCTCTCAAGAAGAGAGAAAGAGTGTGAAGTAGTTAGGGATGTATCTGTAAGTTATATCATATATATATATACACTGAAATAGATATACATACACAGTACAGATATACGATATGCATCATATACGTATATTGTAAGTTGAATACGAAGAGCGAAAGGATGTATTCGAGGTGTACACCAAGACGACGATCGAAATAAACAAATAATATTATTTACGTACGAATACATATACACATGCATATACATGTATACATATATATATATATATGCGCTCACGACGACGAGAGAAGCAGTGCGATGTGAATATGTGTATCTGTAGATATATATATATATTACATTATACAACTACTACCACTAACGTTCTACCAATACTACTCTATTATTACTATTATTACTACTACTAGTACTTCAACTACTATATAACTACAGCTACAATTGTATCACTACTAATTTACTACAGTATTAACATCATTATTACTACTAGTAGTAGTAGTGAGCAAAAGGAATATACGCACACAATGTGAAGAGTCTTTGAACACCGGTAGTATTCAATGTGGGGCCGTGTTGCAATGGTGAAACATTTGGGGCACTTCCGTGTCTTCTTTGACTGTACTGTATGTTCAACGAGAATGGAAGCATCAGGTAGACATCCGACGGTGCAGCTCACGTTACACAGATACATATATAAGAACACAAGGAGTTTCTCTCGTTTATACAAGAACCGAAAGGAGTTTCATTCCAATCACAAGAAAGTTTCTTTCTTTTGAAAAAAAGGAAGTGAAAAACTTACCTGCATTTCTTCTGTGAATCCCAAACCCCTAAGTATCGTAGCTGCAGTCGACTCTGCATTTGCTGCGTCGATTTCTTCGAGTCTCTCATATACCGTCGCAAGTCTTCTACCCACTTCCTCTGACTAAATAAAAACATACAACCATATATACATACATACAAACATACATACATGTAGTCATATATACATATATATACATATATACATACATATATACATATTTACATATAGTCGTATGTACATATATATATATATACATATATCTACAAATAAACATATATACCTACATAAAGACATACATACATATAGTCATATATACATACATACTTACATATATACATAGATATAGTCATATATGCATACAATATACATACACATAGTCATATAAATATATATATATATGCATGTACATATAGTCATATGTACATGTATCTATGTAAGTCTCCTATTACTCACATCCTCTGAATAATATATATATACCCAAGCAAAGCATACAATACAAGATACATACATACATACAAGATACATACATACACATATAGTCATATATACATATATATATATATACATACACACTCTCATATATATATATATACACGTACAAAATCAGAGAATACGTGAAGACAACATACGGTATGCTTTAGCACACTCAATAAACTACTCAAACTCTGTTACTGAGAGGTATACATACACACACACACACAAACGCACACGCACAAACACATACATACACACGCCCACACAACTGCACACACACATGTAGACACACGATATACGTATATATATATATATAGAGAGAGAGAGACAGAGAGAGAGAGAGAGACAGAGAGAGAGAGGAGAGACAGAGTGACAAGCCATATACATATATACATATATATACAGACACACCATATACATGTACATATATATATATAGAGAGAGAGAGACAAGTCATACACATATATATATGTATATACACAAACACCGTATACATATGTATATATATATATATATATATACCCACGATATACATATATACATACGTATACAGAGAGAGAGGCAAACATATACACATATATCAACAGAAGACAGACACACAAATACACACATATAGAAATATATCTACACACGTAAGGGACAAGATATAAATATATATCGAGATATATATATATATAGACACAGACACAGACGCACACACACACGTACACACACCTATCAAGACACGACACATACACACACTTACACACATATAGGCATCAATATACATATATGTAAATGTACACATACACAAAAACAGACACATATACACACATAGAGGCATATATATATAGAGAGAGAGAGATGATAGATATACATATACATATACGTACATATATATAATATATTATACTCAAGGGACAAAATAGATACATATATAATATATATATCGAAAGAGACACATAACACAGAAACACACATACGTCAACACAAGACATATATGACGACACATAAACACATATAAGCAACATACATATATATATTATGCATACATCTATGTATCTACAAATGTATATATATATATATATATACATATGCACATACACGTATATATTATATGTGCAACCTGCTTCTTTGATAGTGTGCACGTTAAATATAGTGAAGTGATGTACTACTCAGATTGTTCCTTCTTCGTTAGCATGTGGGAGACAAGATTGAAAATAGATCCCCACATATTCCTTACTACTCAGCCAGGTTTTTTATAGAACTGCCGTAAAGTAACGAAGGTGCTCAGAAATTCACTACTGTGTTTGTGCATGCATGCACGCATGCTCATTACACACGGTGTGAGAGAGAGGGAGCGTGCATGCAAGAATGCTCCGTAGTCAATGGGGCAGGGATGCTCGCTAGTCAATGCGGGAGAGAGTGACAGACAGTGCATGCATGCGTGCATGCGCACGTCCACATGAGAGACACTGTGTGCATGCATGTATGCTTCCTATTCGTGAGAGACAGAGCGAGAGCGTCATGCATGTATGTTCCTTACTTTGTGAGAGACAGAGTGAGAGCGTGCATGCATGTATGCTCCTTACTTCGTGAGGGAGAGATGGAGAGTACATACAGACCGGTGTATGTGATTATCCGAAAAGATGACCTGCTACAGATATATACAGACATCTATATTACCTACGCATGCGTTTACTTATACACATATATTGTATGTACACAGATGCGTATATACATATACATATTTGTATGGATATATAAATTTACCTGTTTCTCGCTTGTAGCAGAAGAATACGGTAATAACATGTGTACATAGAAAGCAGCACAAGCACATATATATATAGATGTATATATGAGTATGCACGTGTACACATATCTATGTATATATATAGCTTATTTAGTTATCTATATATATGTATATATATACATATATATACACATATACATATATACATATATATATATATATATATATATATATATGTATGTATGTATACATATATATACACATACACATATATATTATTATATGTATATATACATATACCAATAATGAGGGTATTACTTGCTTCAGCGTGCTGCTCGAAGTGTCTATATACATATATATACATACACATGTACATATATATATAGAGAGAGTGAGATATTATATATATATATATATGTACAGCGTATACATATATACCTGATTTTTTTGTGAGACGAGAAGTTTTTCTGCGCGAGAAGTTCCGTGCGGTCCTCATCCACTGCCAAAACCGCCTCCAGCACCGTCTCCTCGCCCACAGATGCGCTGCACTGATACTCACAAACCCACACACATACACACACTATATGTATACTATATCTATATATATACACACGTAATATATATATATATACACACAGATATTGTATACGGTTACACACCTACACACACATACATATGTATACATTATATATATAATATATATATA